>NC_061523.1:20155000-20455000 GCF_022379125.1 Scophthalmus maximus | reverse complement strand
GTATTTATTCCAAATCAATCTCTTACATTTCAACGGGCGTTGTGTATTTTAAATGCGCTGCTGCATTGTGTGTATGTGGAGTTATAAACTTAAACGGGAGCGTGCGGTTACATAATGGTTAAATAATAGAGACTGAGACTCGGCTAAAACTTTTATTTCCTTTTGCCGACGCGGAGTATAAAAACATCAACCTCCATGGAATATTATATAGTTGCTTTATGGTGCCGTTTCAATGTGTGTCAATGTGTTGTGAAAGATAGACGCTGTATGAATCTCATTCTCCTCAAATGTCCTCACAATGGAGTCGAAAATTAGTCATCTGCGCGAGTGGAGTGCCTCCATTTGAGAACAATATGCCAACAATTAATCAGGAAAAGATAGGCTTTCCCGTCGTTGGATGGATTCGGCTCCCTTTGTCTGGTTTCCCCGCAAACTGAATGATTTGCACAGGAAATGCAATTACAGCAGCCATTGGAAAAGACCGTGCCACTACAACCATGAGTGGGGTTGTTTTTTTTTCCTGCCACCATTTTCTCAAGTGATTGGGGAAGCGAGCTGTAAATGAAAGAGGAGGCACATGAATAGTTCTCCAGAGTACACATGTCACATTTCTATGACCCCCCCCCCCAAGATGATGTAGGCAACATGTCGTGTGCGGTTGCTAATTCAAATCTATATTGCTTCAGACAGAGATGTTACTCGCACTTCAGTAGCCCCGTTCCGTTGTTATTCCCGCAGTTATGAATTGCTTTAAAATCGGCCCGCATTGCCTTTTGAATGCTAAAGAAAGCCATCCTGAGGTGACCAACCCCCAACCTGAAGATTCCTGTCGTCGCCTTTATCTCGGCGCCATCACAACGGCCAGCTGTTACTGAAGCCACCACGGCAATTTGGATGAAGAGCGCACGGCTCCTCTCAAGGCCGGTTCAGTTCAAACACGCGAAGAGGAGATAGATTGAAACCGGCTGCCTCTTTCAAAACAGCGTCGCAACAAAGTGCTGATGAGAGCACGACTCTCCAGTGTGTCCGTGTCCAGCAGCCTCGTCGGCGATTTGTTTTAGATTATACAGTTTGAGTTATTGGCGCTTACTGTGTCGCTCGGCCAGGTTGCTGCTGTTGTCGTGACTATGACGACGGGTCGAGGCCGCATTACAAACTGGGAGGACAAGTATCTGTAGCCAACGTGTCTGTTGTAATGGAGACTGCAGGGTGGGAATATATATTTATCAGAGCACGACGGAGAAGGATTTTTGAGGGTCAATGCGGAAACCGATAGTAGGGACCCTAGACATTTTCGACACTGATATATTGATAAATATTTGAAAAGTTAGCAATGATTACTAAGATGTCCATATTAAACCCCTTATGACAAAGAAATGTAACTGAGTCTTGATATTTTACAGTTTGCAGGGATGGTGCTTGACATTCGAACGTGCATCTTTACGACATGCGTGGCCTCGATGATTTCATTAAAGTCGACATGTAGTAACACGCGACTTAGATCTACGCTTGATGAAATCCGTATTCCAGCGTATAATATCAACTGCTCTGTCGAGGTTCTGTTGAAAATCAACCTCCGACGACCGGTTGACGAAGTCAACGGCTGTGAGAACAGAAATCAAACAGGAGGAGAAAAAAAAAGAAGGTGGTTCAGAAGAAAAGTGGCACACTTCCCCGTGGACCGCGTCGCGTCTTAGCCCGGCAGGTTCAAGAAAACACACTCATGCGTGTGTTTTCGCTGCCGTGCCGCAGGAGCCGCGCTGTCTGCCGGCTTCAGTGGAAAAAAAAACTGTCGCATTTTTTATTTTTTTTTTACCTGGGTGTGGGCACAATCTCTCCGGAGCAAACGGGGAAGCCGCGGCTGTCCACACATGAATAAATACAACTAAGTGTTTTGTCAGCGGGCTAATTGTCAAAGCAGCGTTTTGAGAAGGAGTTGTAATTGCTATGTAATCGGAGAGCTGTCAGGAAGAACCGCTAAGCAGTCATCATCTGTACGAGGATCTGCCATCTGCAGCAATGTCTGGGCGAGAGGAGTGATAGATGGACAAACAGGGGATGCGCCGGCTGCTTATAATCACTGTGCATCTCAGGCGGAGTGTATTTACAAATCATACATTTGGAAGGCACGTCTCGGATTTGCATCAAATGTTGCCTTGATGAATGCCTGCCACATCGCCGAGGAGGAGCACGTTATGTACGGGCGAGTGGAGCGATGTCTCTTTTTCTTCTTCCTGTAATGCAATGATTATGTAATCCTTGAAATATTGGTTACATCCCGGTCTCCCTGCAGAGAGATGGCTGTAAAAAAGAAATTTCTCTCTTTGATCTGATAGAAAAGTCAGGAGAAGAGCGGGCAAAGCTGTGAGAGAGCAGTGGCGGTACTCTGGCTGGAAATTTGATGGAATTCACACAGCTTCTTCTTCGTCTTCTTTTTTTTTTTTTCTCTCTCTCTAAACCCCAAGCCCCTGAAAATTGCCAACTCTCTTTGCAGAGTAAATCCCCAAAACTCACCGAGGGCAAGGTTGTTGTAATGGTCCCAAATTCCACTGGGCACAGCCGCCCCCCCCCTCCCCACTAAAGAGTACGACTGCTGCTTTCAAGCAAGGCGCCGGAGCCGAGGTGAACGGAGAAACCAGGTGCTGATGAGAATTAATTTATTGATTTGACATATATAAACATCCCACTATGCTCCAAATGCCATGTTTTACCCTGGAGTTCATCCATTATTCATTCCATAGAAAATCGAATGGCGGAGTTTGGCAGTGGTATTTTCCCTGAAATTCGAACTTTGCAGAGCAGGAGACGCTGCATTGTTAAATGCATTTTATGAGTTTTCGTTCTGTAAAATGTAAATGCTGGAATCTGCGATAGGAAAAAAAAACGGTGGCCTCTGTGTAGGCTCTGTGATCTATTTTGATGGAACTCTCACGATGCACACACACCGCAATTTTCCTATTGATGAAGAGCAAGCCAGTCAAAGCAAAATGCCCTTTCAATTCCATTAGCAGTTGCATCAGTCTCTTAATGGAGAGTAAAATGGCACAAGACCTTTTTGCTGTAGTACTTACACAATGAATATGAAAAGGCTTTCACCGAGTTTGCCAAGTTTAGTGAGTGCAAAACGGCTTTTAATTGTGTCCTGACTCGGTGTTGGAACATTACGTGTGGCATTCAAGGATTGTCAGTGCTTCAATCACAAAAAAAAAATTCAAAAAATTTCAAAAGGAGTGAATGCCATAGGAACTGACTGAGTATCAGAGTATCAAGAGCTGGTTTTAAAAAGTCGAAGAAAACGTGAAATTTGAACTCAGTTATTTCAAAATAGGATAAAAAAAAAAAATCGAAACCATTTAAGATATTTTTTACAATACCAGAAATACACGTGTTCTATACGGAAAGTGCATACTTTATGGGAATTGTCTTGTGCATGTTAATTTTTGCTCGACGAGTACACAACCCAATGCACTTGTCCCCTGCAAAGAGAAGCCTCCCAAGAGTAAGTGAAACACGGAACCACTCCTGGAACGTGTTTCTGTAAAAAAAAATAAAAATATGGAGGCTTCATAAAGCATCATCTGATAGATATTGCAAGCATCATTAAGAAGCGAATGAGTCTGTCATTTTAGCGCCGGCATGCAGTATTAATCACAGAGGTCCCTTCTTTTTTTTTAAAGCATGTTGCTGATGGAGACGGTGACAAGCTGACGGTGAGGAATTATGCAAAGGAGGCATCCGTCTTGATCTGATTTCAAAGCAGAGCCCCATAAACCACACAGCTGTTTCTTCTGCCTCCTTCCCAGTCACCGAGCCTGCTCTTTAAAGGCCATCTTAATTCTCCCGTGTGTCTTGACGGAAGACAGTGCCAGGCTTTCTTAGGGGCTCATTGTTTAGTGTGCCTATTCAGAAAACACACACACACACACACACGCACACACACAAACACACACTATCCAACATATGCAATGCCATGCATAATCTAATTCAAAGTGCCACAGTGCCAAAAGTCCCCATTTTGCCCCAGTTGCTTTCAACTCGAGCACACACTGTGCTGCTGCACTGCTGTAGCCATAGTGCTGCATTTTGCTCATTATGGGGGAATCGCATTGAGGTTGTCACTTATAGGTTTTCATCATGGAGAGAGACCCTGTCCTGAGTGTAAAGCTGTTGGGTCAGAAATTGGGTCCTAATCTACGCTTCAAATTGGAGGCCCGGACCCCTCTTGTGCCCTACAGCACTCAGACACACGGACGCCCGCTGTGCGCGGGGAAATTGTTCGCTTGAAAAAGCAAATGGTGTCGTGTAGCTTTTTTTTAAGGGTCCATACTTTGTTTTGTTTTTTTAAACGACCAGCCCAGGCTTTTAAAAAAATTATCTGAGTCAAATCATTGAAATTCTTGCCACTTGAGACGTTGATTCTGATTCCAAGACGCACGCACGTGAAGTCGAAACTTACTTGGAAAAACTGTACACAAGTCTCAGTTCCCAAAAAATAAATAAAAAAAATCAATCACGGCACCATTTGATCTTGACCTTAACAAAGACAAAGATTAAGGGGATGATAAAATCCTTTAAATGAGAAAAAATGTTTGCATAATTAATCACTCGGAGTCCACAGAGGAGTCGTGTTTCACATCTGAATACTTAAAAGGGCGTAACTGTGCGTTGAGTATTCTTTCTCAAAGGCTTAGCTGACCGTTGCAGTTATTAATGTGGAGTGCTGTTGTATTCAGAGGTGTGGTATATTTCGTTGAAACAAAGAGGTGGATTAAGGGGAGGAATGAACCATTTTTGATTACAAGTGTTGCTCCTTCCTCAAGATGATATGGTGGATTTAGTCCAATTGCTGGATGCTGGTGTCATGGTATGGCAGTAATCTGAGTGAAACCAACAGTAATTGAATTCTGTCATTTTCCTTCCAGCTGAAACCAGTGAATAGTTGCATAGCAACATTTTCTTTGCAGCTGGGTGCAAGCACTACATGTACAAGCTTCTGTGAAATGAAGACAAGTTATTGCCTGAATTTGTGTTCTTCCCACTTTTGTTTGGAGAAAAAAGAGCACATATGATTTTATTCTCAGACTGAAATAAGCTAAAGTGGAAGGTCAACAAGTCTGAAATAGCACTTGTTACACTTAAAAAACCCAAATGTGAATTTGTATTGAAGATTACAGGCTTTACATCTCCGAGCTGAAGTTCTCTTGAAGGTAAAGGATTTTGTCATTATTGATTCCTTTGACTCTTTCTTTGGAACCTGAGCTTTCAACTGAGTAAAACATTCCCTGTTGATTTTGTAGTAAAGGTGGGAATATAAAAAGCAAACCCGCGTCCTTCCGTTCCGTCCATACCCAGTTTCAATCCGTTACAATTTCAGTGTTGGAGAGTGTAGTCACCAGTTACGCATGAGCTCTTCCTTTTGCATCAAGGTAGTGTTTTACACTGTCAGCCCTGTCATTTTTACAAATCTTTAAGAGTTAACTGGCCTCTGGTTTTTTATTCCAGACAGTTTTCAACGTGCCATTTTTTAAACCCTTGCAGATGAAACCTAATTTGAACTCCCTTTCCTTAAATGCTGTAGCTAAAGACCAATCTCTCTCTCTCTCTGTCTTTTTCATGAGGTTTTGGAAAAAAGTAATCTCATCTCAATTGATATTCTTTATGAATGGTGTTGTTAACATTTTCCAATCTGGTTGCAGAGCACTTTGTGTAGTACTGAGTCAGCACTCGTCGAAATTACTAATGACCTATTGCCGACTGTTGATGGTTCTTTTAGATTTAAGTGCTGCCTATGATGGTGTTAATCATAGTATCCTCTAACGCAGCTCCGAGACTTTGGTAGGAGTCAAGGGCACAGGTCTTATCCGACTGCCTTCACACCTCTCCAGTAGAACTGTGTAGGTCACTCTGGGGAAAATCCACTCCCTCAATGGCTCAGCATGGTGCCCCTCAAGACTTTGTTCATGCCCGCACCATTTGTTTTCTATATATCTGTTATCTCCATTTTCTACTTATCTATACGCTGACGACACTCCGTCATATGTTCCATTAAAACCCGCAGATCCTCGCAGCCTTGCAAATCTTACAGCCTGCCTCTATGATGATATTAAATCAGGGATGTCCCACAACTTCAACGGTGATAAGTCTGAGGTCATGCTGCTCTGTCTCCCCCTATCCATCAGCTCTCTCAGAGCTGATGTCAAGTAATATTAAACAGGCTGCTCAGAATCTATGGGTAATATTTGACCTCTGTTTTGATGACCAAGTCTTTTGTATTTTTTCTCTAAAAATTGGGTCACTTCTATCGACTGTGAATACAAAAAGTTGTACGTGCTTTTTCATATCTTGTCAGCTTATAACATTCATTACTTGGGAATCAGCCTCCCTCCTCTGTCTCCAGTCGAATAAAAGCAGTGGTGCTCGACTTATTACCTGGACAAAGAAGCATCACCCCTGTACTTGCCTCCGTACCCTTGCTCCCCTGTTCGATTTCTAGTTGATTTTGACATTTTATTGGTCACTTTTTAAGGCCTTAAATGGTCTTGCTCCTAAATATCTCTCCGAATTTTTGACCCGCCATGTGCCCTCTTGACCGTGGAAAAATACATCTTGTGACAAAACGGTGACCCGGCTTTTGGCTATTAGAGCCTCCGCACTGTGGATCTTTCCTCCTTCTGCACTCAGACACATTAAGTCTCCAGCCTCTTTAAAATCCTTTCCCCAAAACTTTTCTTTGCGTGAAAGCTTTTTGAAAACTGTTTGACGTGACAAACACTATTATCATTTTCATTTTAGTATTTTAAACTGCCTCTTTAACTCTCAATAACAAAACCGAGTCGCCGTTTCATTTCATCCTTTTTGCGGCTAACTGAAACACAGCATTTCAAGTATTATAGGTGTTATTTATACCCACAAGCATTGTGTGCTTTTTTTTGCAAAGTATGCATAGAGTTGGTTTAATTCAGTTCATGGGGTTTTATGTTCCCTTAGTCCATTGTGGGATTATGCAGTCAGATTTGCTGCATGTCAAATTCCGCTCCTTTGAAGGGTTTTGGGATTTTGTTTTTCAGAATCCTTATGCTCAGCATGTGCTCTCACCTTAAAACATGGTTCACTCCATGTCCCAAGTGCAGTCATGCCTTTTAACGCGGCGATTCATCTGAAATTGATTCAAGATTGACAATAAAATTGTGATAGTGAGTGTTCACGCTTGTGACTCACCTCTGTGCATCAACCGTTATGCACCTATACACCATGTAAAACCTTAATGGGTTTGAGGTTAAGTCTATACTGCAGACTCTCAGTATAAGCAGCACAGCAGCAGCAGACTACACAAGGGCAATCAAGAAGTTGACTTTCACTGTATGCCAATAGATCAATACGCAGACATGAAGATGAATGGATTCAAATTTGTGCAATATCTGTCGTGTATCTTTGTTTTGTATTGCGTAATGAGAGGGCAGATTGTTTGCAGGGACTGACTGCGTATTATGTGGGTGTCATAATAACACAATGTTGTTCTCGGGAGAACAAATACAGCAGTCTGAGACTGGCATTTATTGTGTTTTTTAAGGGGATGCTGCGTTTATTTCAAATTAAGTCATGTTTCATTTAATTACTTGTAACATGACTTTCGGGTTGCTTTTGATCTTCTCTTCATAAGTGTGTTTTCTCGAAAAGAAAAATATTTCCTCATAACCTTTACATAACCCAAAAAATAATAATGTTTTCTGGCCAACATTCCACTTACCTTAATTCTAGATAATTTTCACTGCGAGTGTGTGCTGATTATGTGGAAAATAAAAAAATGCATCTGCTGGAGAGTGAAGTGGAGCTTGTGGTTGCTGCAGGCTCATACAGTGGAACAAGGCCCAGAGGTGAAGCAAAACCAGCCAGTGTTGGTAGATAATCCACATTTCTATTAGCCTACTTAGCACTTTTTTTCTAATAGGGCTCAAAGTGTAGCCCAGGAGATGAGTGGGACGTCGTGTATTCATTATCACTAAGTCATGTCAGACTTATAATTTCCAAGTGCTATTCCAGAGTTGATCTCAGGTAGTTTGTGTCTTAGGACTCTAGCTGACTTGGAACGCGGTTGTTTTTGCGGTTACGAGGGGGATCGCATTTGATTGGGTTTGATCAAAGTCAAATCGCAGTCCACAAAAACAGAGAGAGCGAGAGAGAGAGGAGAAAAAAAACAACCTTCATTTGCTCCTGGTGATTTCGCTTTTATGGTATTTATAGCCACATGCTGTTGCTGTGCTGTTGGGAATCAGTTAATCTCAGATTGGTCTCCTGCACCAACACTGTGCACTCTCTCTCTATCCTCAATCTGCTCCACGCCACATCCATCGTCATATGTGTCAACAGTACAATGTCAACAGTATCTAAGTCGGTTTGTCTTTCCGTTTGTCTCCATCCAGATGAAAACGATGTTCTTAAATCCATTGTCATATTTAAAAATAACAAAAAGTAATAAGTCACAAATGCCTGGTGCAACTGGCCCCTCTGTTAAAATGCTGTTCCCGAAATGATTTGGTGTGGATCTGTTTTTAATCTTTCTCATCACTTTTATCCTTAGTATACTTCACATGTGTTCCTAGTTTGAATTTGAGTGATAATCTTCAGTTGTGCTAATAGCCTGCGTCGGTACAATAGCCTCTGGGATGGAAATGATATCCTTGCTCTGAATGGCATGTGTTTCCTCGTCGCACCGTGCAACCAAAATTCGAGGCCCATTCATATGCATTGAACAACTTCTGTTGTGCATAGAAGGGCACAGTGTGGAGTGGAACCGCGTAGACAAGGACAAAAACTGCATGGACATTAGAGGCTCTTTTCAAAAACAATGAACAACGTCCTTTCAGTGAAGTGGCTCCCTCTAGCCAATTGCATCGGGGCGGATTTGGATCCGGCTTCAAAGGTCCACAAGGTCTTTTACGCAAGGTTGAGAAAGCAGAAGTTCAATCATGTGCATCCGAAACCGAGCCTTTTCAGCGTTCATATGCTCTGAATTTTTACTCCTTTAGGCTTTATAAAAATTCCTGCTGTCAGTGCAAAAACAACAACAGCTCGTAAAAGTGGAATCTCCCCACTTTCTCAATCTTTTCTGAGCCTCTGTAAGGAAGGAAAGACGATATCCATTTGGGGCTCATTGGAGCAAATCAGAATTGTCAGCACTGTGGGTTTTTACCTTTTTAAACAGGGAAGATGGATAGATAATCACCACATGCCATTCTGGGGGCCAATTACACAGCTTTGTGTGAAATTGGAAAACCTGTTCTCTCAGAGCTCTAATGGATGTTCTGGTCATTAGTTATTTGAGAGTCTTCACTGGCTGTAATCAAACGTGAAACATTGCGTTAAGCGCCCATAAAAGAACAGCTGCCTCTCTAAGTGACCTTCTGTTTAAGAGAACCCAACTGTCAGCCGTTTGGCGTTTTGCGACAATTATTATGTGTGTTGCCATAAAAGCAGCACTTATTTCCCTTCTTTTTGCAGTGGTTGCATCTCGTTTTAATGTCTTGCTCTCGGTTGTATTTACTTTTCTGGGTCTGTTAGGTGACTGTGTGCTGTCATATCTTGCATACAAGGCAGATGTATAATCTTACCCATCTGCCATCTGATTAGCAATCCAGTTTTTCAACGCCGGGTGTAATTTAAATCAGCGGAACAGATTACTGGATTTTCATTTTCGCCGCCATTAAGAATACTCAAATTTTCTGACGTCTGTTCTCCCCTTGCCTCCTCTCCAGGCGATCATCTGTCCAGTCCGCAAGGCCCACCACCTCTCCCGCCCGCCCCACCCCCACACAGGCAGCATCCGTCCATCACGTCCCTGAGCCGCAGCTCACTGGCCAATCAGAGGAGCCCGAGCCCACCGCCCACAGCCGGCCTGGCGGCCGACTTGCAGAGTACGGCAGAATGCGTCCAGCTGCAGGACAGCTGGGTGCTGGGCAGCAATGTTGCCCTGGAGAGCAGGTGAGTGACCCACGATGACCCGCGACAGAACTGGGAAATTCGGGTCCAGGTGGTTTTCATGAAGCGATTTGCACTGACTCAGAAAACAAAATGACGTGGAAAAAAATATGCAGGGGCATTTTGAGAGTTTAATGGCCAAGTTGCCTTTTAGAAATTTAGGGTTTAACAGTGACTCCCTCACTAGCCGTGTTATATTTTTTATTTTTTTGACAACAGGTATAACCAGCATTTTTATTATTTATTTTTGTTTCTGTGGCTCCACTGTAATTGTATTAGTTTTCCTAGATGGTAGTCTCATGCAACTAGTGTTTTAGTACTCATCCACCAAACATGGGTGAGAATAATAAAAAAAACTCAAGGACTTAAAATATTTAAGTCTTTCATTTTTAGACCTGTTGTCAGGACTGCACCTCATGGCGCTAAATTATCAAGCCGCAAATTGTGCATGTGCTAATATTGTTACTGTTGAGATTGACAAATGCGGATATAGTTTCTCCTCTGTTGAGAATAATTATCATGTATAATTCATGTTTGGTTTCTTTAAGCAGCTACAAATAAGAGCTGATGAAGGAGAGACGAATTCGACACCCACAGGAGCGTACTTGATTAGAGTGAACTGTGTGGATATCAAAGAGCTTGCCAGTTAAAATCAGAGAGGCTATAACTTAACAAGAGACTTGGTTCGAGCGGACTTTGTGTTATATCAAAATTTGCTGCGCTGGATACTTGTCATAAGAGCCACTGCCAAGTTTTCCTCCTGAAACATCAGTAGCATCTTTCTTAATCAGTGAGCTCAAAATACCCTGGCAAATGAAGTGTGGTACATTGCGCTCTGACTCAGAAATGGCCTCGAGAAGATGATTGCATCCTAGCCTGAAATTTTCCCTGGCACGACGTGCACCGAGGGTCTTAGATGAACGTAAACTTTGAATTTCTTTCCGTGTGCGACATGAAGTAACAACTTCCTGTGATCTGACTGAGTCAACCGGGGTGTGCGGCGACAGTTTCACTTTCTCCGGAAGATGCCCTGATTGAAATGCTAACCGCGCGGCGACCTTGAGCTGTCATCGCCGCAATCGACAAAACAATATCTGTGCACACCTATCATCAACCGAGGCATAAATCACTATCAGCACAGTGGACTCTGAAATCGAGTGCTTGTCAGTGGGTGGGTACGGAGAGCTGCTGCGAACCAATGGGGCCAAAAGGGAAGACCCCGGTCCACCATGTAATTGCACATGTCAAGATAACGACCGGGTTAGCAAACGTCAGCAGAAGCTCCAGAGAGTATTTTAACATGCTGCCCTCAGGTGTGTTGCTCTCTTGACTCTGCGACATCCACGTGGTTTTTAATTCTTGCGCAGCACGTTGAATGTGATCACATGTGCAAGACGGTTAAATCGTTTTGTACAAGGCGGTGGATTCAAAAGTGTCAAATATGAAACACAAAGTTACGATGTTCTTTAATACGTTTCCTCATGACATGACCTCCTTGAGAAAGGAAGCATGTCATTTGACAGCATTAGCCACGTTTACAGCAATTAACGGTAATGAATTATGTGTTGTGGCCTCCCATAGAAGTGTTGGTCTTCAGAGCCCAAGTGCGCTAATTTGACTCAATACCAACCAGCTTTCATGGAGAGCGGCTTCCATTGTTCTTAGAAATGAGTGAAGTGCGGCTAATTCTGTGACTATACCGCTCATTATTCTAGCTTAGGAGTGAATGAAGTCACTGAACCCGCCGCCGTCACACTGTAAAAAGTTGCGCTAAAACACCCAAGTTTGATTTTAGCTCATTCACTCAAACGTATGCCTCTGACAAATGAAGACTTCATCACAATTCTGGATCTATAGAGTAAGGGCACTCTCACATCTACCTTGTTTGGTTTGAACCAAAATAGCAGGTGAAAAAGTTTCTTTGGACCAAAATTTAGTCCGACCAAAAGAGGTGGTCCGGGTCCAGATCAAACTGAACCGTGGTTTAAATTGGTTTGCAGTGTGCAAAAACATGTTTTATTTAGATATTTTGGACATTCAGTTGCAGGAATTTGAGACAACATTGAACAATAGTTGAACGACGAGGACGTTCATTCTGCGCATTCTTACAACTATTCAGTACCGCGCCTGAAGTTGGTGATGCTGGTAGTTATTCCATAATAATTTGCGAGTGGCAACAGAATTCATAAAAAAATGAACCGGTTCATTCATTTTCTCTGCGCTAACGAAAAAATACAACCACCCGCCAAAACTGGCAGCAAGCCAACGTGAGGCGCACCCGTCCCGCCTTTAAAACCGATCAATGTCAAGTATAGGTAGATGCATCCCAGGTAGGTGATGACGACAGGAGGTACGTATGTAATATGAAATTCTTAAGTGCGCTCCCTAAATTGCAATAAGATGATGTCAGACATGACCGGAGATGTTCTGAGAGATTCTGGATTGGCGGTTGTCCACTGAGCAATTTCTGGCTCCGTGAGAAATGCCGGGGTTTTACACCGAAGATAAATCTATGTAATTATTCCACTCCAGCTTTTTGTTCTGCTTTATGCTCACGAGGTCCACTCCATTTAACGGGGCTCAGTTATTTGCCAATGCCGCTCGCTGTCCGTCGGTATTCTGGAGTGCGGAGCCGATATTTAGATCTTTAAAGTGTGTGGAATCATTTTAATACACCCCTCCGGGTTCCCTTATTAACCACTTGACTCCACTTGAATGGCATTTTGTGATATTTTCAATTAGAAACATTCCATTCAGTTTCATTATGAAATGAATTGCCATATCTCTTAGGAGACCACTGCACCTACATGGTAATTATTCTTGAGCAGTAGTTAATCCTTTCTTTAAAATAGACTATATCAGTGTGAAATTTGTATTTTTGACGCCTTTCATAGCGCAAAGCTCGTAAGTCCCGTAAGTACGCCACAGGATAAGATACAGGTAGGTGTCTGCTCTTACATATGTATGTCCTTTCAAGCCCACTTGCATATTTTTTTTTCTTTCCTCCCTTGGATCCATGCAGCGAGGTTCAGCGAGACGTTTGAGAATGAGCCTTTTGAAGGCCTGCCCAGCCGCACGGAGCAGTTATAAATGTACTGTCAATCCTCATTGGATTCATGTGTCAAGGGAGTCCTTTGGCCAAATGAAATTATGTCTCAGCTCCAAAGTCATCATGCGGCGCAGTGTCCTACAGACGGTACAATTTTTTTTTCTCCACGGCGGAAAATTGCGCCGGGATCGTTCTCACGGGGCGGAAAGGTATAGCCGAGGTAATGCTCGCGGGGCTTGGCTGTTGCGCGGCACGCACATGTAAATTATGACTCAGACGGTCGCGCGTCGCATCAGAAGGAGGAGGATTGAACTTTTTATTTTGTACGCCGGCCACCAGGACTGCTTAGTTCATGTGGAAGGCACCAGCCAGCGAGCCTTTTGGAATAAGAGCAGGGATGCAGTGGCGGCTGGTTCGCTGCCAAAGTGGATGGCAGTGTAGACAAAGTGGTAATCCTCAAGATATATATGTATATATATTTCTTCCTATTTCTCATGTGTTTCCCTTTTTGTTTATTTTTCCGACATCTTTAGTGCAGAGCACACATTGCTGCGATATTCTCCTCCTTTACTTTCGGGTGCCGTGTTAACTGTTGCTGCTGCTGGCAACCGCGGAGTACATCTGTTCCAGATGTTGTTTTTTTTGGGGGCCGCGAAATGTAAAAGCTTTCATACACTGGTGGGTAGACGGCGAGGAGCAGTCAGAGTAGTTCAGTTCATATAAAAGATACACTGCACGTTGCAAAATTGAACCTGCAGCGGCTCAAATACGCATTTCCCCCCTTTGTAACGGAACGTGTCCTCACCAGTATTGTGCCTGACGATTAAGCGACGCAAGGAACTCACTTAGACACCGAAGACGGTCTCAAGTGTACACAACCTTCGAGCTCCTCCGATGCCGACCCCTCGTCGAACTCGTTTGATCTGATAAATTCCATGTGCAAACAATCCCGGCGCTCGGGAAGGGGAACGACTCAAGATGGCGCGCTCATCTCCGTGGGCGTGGACGGCACGGGAGAAAGAGGAGAGCGGCTCTGTACGGCGCTGAAACATCATCACAAGGATCTATAGCTGTACCAGAATAGCACATGCCAGCGGGGGGGCCCCTGTCGCCTGGGCAGGTGGTGATGTGGGATGGCAGCTAGTGTGAAAACGAATGGCGGCGGCGGCGCCTCGCCACATCTGTACTCTTTTTCCCCCGACTGTGGGATTTAAAGCGGCCTGATTATTCCAGCTCTCACCGATTTTTGCATTGTTTCCCCCCCGTGTTGCTCTCTCTCTCTCTCGCCCCTCCAGCTGGAGCTCAGCCGCGGACGAATCCGCCCACTCAATGCCGGGTCTTTTGTCCTCCCGCGAGGATGTTGTTTCAAACGTCGTCCCGATGACAAGCACCGTTGTGAGAGCAGAGGAAGACCGGGGCGGGTGCTGCTCGCCTTTTGTGTCACGGGCGCTCTCAACGGGACGGACGGGCGGGCGGGCGTTCACACAAAGCGCGCGGCGATCGCGGCCGACACACACACACACACACACACACACACACACACACAGCCATTCACATCGCTCGCACTCCCCTCGCCAGTCTCACACTCTCCTGATTGTCCCGTCTCCCGTCTCCCATCTCCCGTCTCCGTCTCCGTCTCCCATCTCCGTCTCCGTCGCAGCACACGGCATTGCCGTCGCCAGAGCCGAGCCCCGGATTAGCATAGTAATGTGGTGTGTGTTGCATCACGCTTTGCTGTAATCGATTACGGCCGGCCGACCAACTTGCACAACCGCAGACGTTCGTTTTTTGTTTTTTTCACACCGGTCCGTTGTTTTGTTAATCGTGTCCGACAGCGTTTCATCTTACGGCCGCCCTTCATTCTGCTGAGCAACAAAAAAAACCAACTACAAAACACACGAAGACAACGGCAGCGAAGGCGTCAGTTTAAACGCTGCGTGCAATACATGTCCGGACGCGGGTGAATTTGTCTCGGCGGCGCCGGCACACGCGGATCCTGCGTTCTTAGTTTTTCTCCTTTCAGTCGACATTTTGTACAAGGCCAAGTGGGATGTGACCGAGCAAAATAAAACAGACATTGTAGTTTTAAAGCGCCCACGGCCTGCCATATGTTTCCAGTAAATACAACAGCGACACAGTGCAAAGAAACACTGTTTAGATGGGGGGAGGGTTTTTTTTGTGTGTGTGTGTGTGATTTTCCAGACTATTTTTCACCAGTACTAAGTGTTTTGTAGCTCCACAGTTCTACTGCAGACGGGCCTTTGGTGGGTTTTAGTTCAGGCGTGTGATTATATACATTATATATGCACACGTCTTTGCATAAATGAGAGCGCAGCTAGACTTGAGACGCTCACTTCACAGGCAAAAAAGCGTTTCCAGAGAGCCGCCGCAACACGCGATAGCTATCCCCCTCCCTCAGACGGAGTGCGTACCCCTGCCGACAAACAGACACGCGCACCCTCGTCCCTTCTCCATCGTCCGCCTCACCGGACTGCATCCGCTTACACTTGTCTCCCCAGATAGCGCGGCGTGGCGGTGTTCTGCCGGTGCGTGTCTCTTGACGACGGCGTCACTACCGCCTCCGCACGCCGTGCATGATTTGACCTCGATTCATATCCGACTGCACATTAGACAGAGTCTGGTACGGCGGGCGGTGCACATTGTTCCAGATTGGAGGATCTGAGCTTCTCCAGGTGGCAGACGCCCGCGGCATTGTCATTCCCGCGGTGCCACGGCGTAACCTTTCAATGGAGTCGCGGTGCGTCCGTGGCGGCAGGTGTCAATCGGGGCCATCCAGGATCCAGACGATCCAAATTTGACATTTGTTCTTTTGGTTGAGAATTGATCAGGGGCGGGGGTTTGGCCCAGAGATATCCTCACAGGAGATGGGAAGCAGCCGCAGCAGCAGCAGCAGCAGCAGGAGCATGGCTTATGCTGACGGTTTATGACATGTCTTCTCTTTCACATCTGTTAAAAACTGGATTAATCCAATACATGATTAACTTGACTCAGCAAACAAAATTTGGTGTTGGATGAAAGAGTGTCACAGTTGTTGAAACTGTTTGAAGTGCATTAGCAGCTTCCCTAAAAGCGCGTTGACCCACAGTAACTATCCTCTAACCAGGGAACTGCATGGATTTTCAGCCTTTAATACTCCGCTTCAAGATTATGGACTTATTATACTAATGAGCTCTTCGCAAGCTCCTTTAGTGCAGATCCGCTGTCTGGATTTAAAAGGGGGGGAAAAAAACCTCGACAAAACTTACATGGACACTTCACAGCTGCCACACCAATAATTGATGAGCAAACACTTGCCTTATCAGTTTATCGGTGTGTTCAAATTAGGGGTTACCGCGGCAACCCGCTTCCCCCGGGACCTTTAGAACACAAAGCACGACAAGATGCGGATGCAAAATAAGGGGAAGATGCGAGAAAGGAGGAGAGAAAGGTGCTTTCTCCGGCCTTTCCTGCTAAATAGTGAATTGATCAATCGCACGCTCTCGCACACAATTGTTTGTTTGGAGTCACATTTAATTATGATTTCACTTTTATTCACGTATTTGTGCTGCTTTGGGAGTCTGTATTTTATCCCACCATGCAGATTACAGGCACTTTTTCTAAATTGCACCTTTTCTCCTGTACAGTTTGACATATTGCACATATTTCACATTCTATTATATACTTTCTACTTCTATTTGATTGTTATTGTTTAGTTTGTTCTCCACGTACTTACACTACTTGCATGTTCAATTTGTATACACCAAAGAAAAAGGTCTTTATATGTGAAAACCTACTTGGCAATAATTTACTGCCCAGTTACTTTGCAGATATTTTTGTTTTATTGTTTTTAGTGGTTGGTTTAAGTCCCTTGACCTCACCTCACACCGGGTTTGTAAAGAACTTTCAACTTTTATTTTGGTAACCGCGGGTCACTGGGGCATGTAGAGCGTATGTCTGGACAGCGAAGTGATGTTGCAGCACTTGCCCCACTTTATTTACCTTGTTTTGAAGTGCTCTTCACTAAAGGCACTTAACCCCCTGGAGCGGCGGGGGGGGCGACCCAATAACCGAATGTTTAGGGTGGCCGGACCGTCCACTGCATCAGTCCCCTCTACTCTCTCCCTCGTCTCACCGTCTTTCCTTCACTGAATCCGTCAGGATAAAGGCAAAAATGCCAAGAAAATAAAGTGTGAATTATGAAAAAAAAAAATAGAACACACTGGGTTTTATAGTCAAGACATTTGCTTTCTCCCTAAATAAATCCTTGTGAAGAATTGGAGAGTTTTGTAACCTTTTTTTTTTTTTTGCTTGACAGTTTGTTGTAATATATATTTTAATTTTTCATCCACAGTGGAGAAAGTTTTATCAAGTGAAATTCTACAGTTTCCCGACTGGAAGCGCATTCGCAATGCATGGTCAATCTGTCCAATTTCCCTGGCTGTCCCCATAAGCCTGGAGGCATTTGGGCATTAATCTATAAGTAGTGGCAAGAGTGGCAACAAGGCTTAATTCATTTACTTAAGAGCTTTTCACGTGGGGTTTAAAAGTTAATAGGACGATCACTCCGTAGTGCATTTGATTAAGCCCTCTTAATTACCCCAGGTATAATGGGCTATTAGCAAAGGCCCAGTTGTAAAAGGGCAAGTGGGAGATGATTGTTTTTATGAGGTACTTTTTGTTAACCTCGTCCAATGTCAGGATTATACTGGATATTAGAATATAACCCAGTGCCTCTTACAGTCTGATACACATGGGAGTAATGCTATGGGAGGCTACAGTGTATTTTTCTTGTGGTATCATTTTTATGACCGTCAATGTTTCTGTATTAAACCGGACCACAGTGTTTCCAAAAACCTTGACCGAGAAGCCATGATCTATTTTTTGCAGAAAACAAATACATCTCTCGGAACATTGTGCTGATAACATTGAGCATTACTGTATTTGTGACATACAAAGTATGTGATTAACGTTTGCTCATGATGTAAATAGAAAAACACCATCCACTTCCATTTCCTACTTTTCATATTTTCTGTTGCAGTTCAATTGTACAGAAATATCCTTTCAAAGAGTTGGGGTTTGCATTGGCAGTTTCATAAATCCGACATCCGACTCTGAGGGGGCCATTTTAAACCATCACTTATTTTGTTCAACACTTTCTTCTCCCGATTCAGTTTTCTTTTTCCCTCTCTCCCCTGTCTGCAGGCACTTTCTTTTTAAAACGGGCACGGGCACAACACCTTTCTTCGGCGCGGCGGCCCCCGGTTACACCATGGCGACGGGGACCGTGTACTCCACACCGGCGCGCCCGTTGCCCAGAAACAGCCTGTCCAGAGGGGCTTTCAAGTTCAAGAAGTCGCCCAAACATTGCTCCTGGAAGTGCACCGCGCTGATCGCCGTGGGCATAGCCGTGGTGCTGTCCATCGTCCTCTGCTACTGCATAGGTGAGACTCGGTCGGCTCAGACCGCGAGAGCGTTGGTGCGCGGCACATTTTGAAAAATGTCGTTTTCATCCCAAACGCACGGAAAGTTTCCCCTGGCTCTCGGAACGCAGAGCAAGGCCAAAATTACAGGAGCAGGAGAAAAAGGTGCATGGGAGATTACGGGACAGTATCACATTGATTACGCACACGTTTCTTGAACGCTTGAGGCTCGCCAAACTTTACAAGACGACTTCCTGAAGTTTTGACCGGGTTATGTTGTAATATTTGCAATTCTTGCTTTGGGAAGCACACTGTTCGAATGGCGTTGAATGGCTTTCCTTCATGAAGAAACTTTTACTCTTTTACTCGCTGTCCAGCAGATGAGTCTGGATTTTAACCTGCCAAAAGGAAAAAAGACTTAAAAATGCCTCTGTCTTGTCTATTTTCTCTTCACTCTTCCAGGCTTCTTTACTGACTAACCTCAATCGTGATTCTCTGGAGGGGGCAGTTTGGGGGGGGAAATTCAATTTCTCGTAATCCCAGTCTGGCGTGACACGATTTCTTTTCTTTCCTTTTTTTGGGGGGGGCTTTTTCTTTTCCCCTGAGGAATGATGCATGTCATTTTATTACTGTAAATTTGAAACAAATCAACCACAAAATTAACTTTACACCCAGGCTTTGGACGCCAAATGTTGCCACCCAACGCTCGCTGCCGTCGCGCGGCGCAGACACGCGGCGCAGGCTGTCACTCAAGCACATGAAAACCGATGGTTTTAGTGGGAGAAGATGTGCACTCCATTATCTGCGGTGGCATTAGACAGTCTTTAGACTCGTCATTCGGTGAAACGGAACAAATGATAGACAAGCCGCCCGGAGTGAATGGCGCCGGCGCACCTCTCGATCTGTATGAAGTTTGATCTCTGCCAGGAGTGCTTCTATTTCACCGCCTCGTCCCCCTTTTTTCGCAGAAATTGCAGATGTCCTGATATGATTCAGTAGTGTCTGTCTGACTAAGCTTCCCGTCAGATGTGCAGACATGGCCCCGGCGCAGCTCCCAACAAGACATCCCTGTCTGTTTCCCCTTTGACGGGGGGGGGGGAGGGGGCCCTGTGCATCGCTCCCGCACCTCTGATCGCAGTTCGCGGGACGACAGTCGACTCGCGTCCTCCGGGGCTCCTGTTAAAACACAGGCGGCGGGGGGGAGGGGGATGGGGGAGGGGGAGGGGGTTCAAATGTGGCCGGCACAGATGGAAACTTCAAAAAGCGAAGCGCAAGTTGAGGAGCTGAACCCTCATGGCGAAGGAAACAGTCCAAAAAACACTTGAAGTTTAATGAAGACCCCGGCCCACAAAGCCCTTTGTTGTACTCGAACCAAACCCCGCTCGTTCTGTCAGGAACAGGAAATACTTTTATCTCGGTCATCCCCCTCCCTCCCTCCCTCCCTCCTTTGGGTATTATTTCCTGCGAGGGAGATCTCGAGCATTTTTTACAGCATGTGTCAAAGCTGACTTCTTGCTAACCTTTAGAATCTTGACCACAGCAATAAACCCGCAACGGATTCATCTCTCCTTATGCCCTCCCCTGTCATCCAGGCCCTTAATCTTTACACCGTGGCTTCCTCCCTGAGCGGGGTATATAAGCATTCATCCAGCTTGGAGGCGGGGGAAAATGTGACACAGTTGTATAAGGAGAAATATGGCGTTGTTGGGAAGATCCTATAACCCGCGTTTTATTGGCGAATGGAGAGCGGACTGCTCTCTTGGAGGGGAGGTCATAAACGCGCCGTATCAATGTCAATATTCACGTTCCCTTTATTGACTTAACTGTTTTGCAACGCGCTGTTGTTCATGATCTCCCGTCGTAAAAAAAATTAGTATGGATGTGCCATATACATACGTTTTATACCTCCGCCGCTCCGCCGCGTGTGGGGAATCGGTCACTATGTTTTTGGACCTGTCCTCCTCCTCGTGGCCCAGACGCGGTGCGCTCGGCTTGCACGGGTTGAATAAGCAGGAACGCTCCTTTGTTCAGCTGGTGTCATTAGCGGGGGTTTTTTTCATCAATTTCACAACATCTTCATCCCAGCGATCAACAGCTTGTTTAATTTTAGACCCTTTTTGTCGGATGTGCGGGATTTGTGTTTTTCGGGGCCTGGTCTGATTCCAGAGCGTGTGGCTGGAGCTCCAGCGCTCTTAGTCCGTGTGTGTGTCCGTGTGTGTGTGTCTGTGTGTGTGTGTGTGTGTGTGTGTGCGTGTGTGTGTGTGTGTCCGTGTGTGTGCGTGTGTCCGTGTGTGTGCGTGTGTGTGTGTGTGTGTGTGTGTGCGTGT
Organism: Scophthalmus maximus; assembly: GCF_022379125.1. Taxonomy (NCBI): domain Eukaryota; kingdom Metazoa; phylum Chordata; class Actinopteri; order Pleuronectiformes; family Scophthalmidae; genus Scophthalmus; species Scophthalmus maximus. The sequence goes on along the minus strand of NC_061523.1, from coordinate 20,434,229 downwards.
GTGTGTGTGTCCGTGTGTGTGTGTGTCCGTGTGTGTGTGTGTGTGTGTGTGTGTGTGTGTGTGTGCGTGTGTGTGTGTGTGTCCGTGTGTGTGCGTGTGTCCGTGTGTGTGCGTGTGTGTGTGTGTGTGTGTGTGTGCGTGTGTGTGTGTGTCCGTGTGTGTGTGTGTCCGTGTGTGTGTGTGTGTGTGTGTGTGTGTGTGTGTGTGCGTGTGTGTGTGTGTGTCCGTGTGTGTGCGTGTGTCCGTGTGTGTGCGTGTGTGTGTGTGTGTGTGTGTGCGTGTGTGTGTGTGTGTGTCCGTGTGTGTGTGTGTGTGTGTGTGTGTGTGTGTGTGTGTGTCCGTGTGTGTGTGTGTGTGTGTGTGTGCGTGTGTGTGTGTGTGCGTGTGTGTGTGTGTCCGTGTGTGTGCGTGTGTGTGTGTGCGCGTGTGTGTGTGGAACAGATGCAACCCTTTGCCACTTGCCTCAGGTGTCTGAGAGTGCTTCCACCACTTCCTCTCTCTTTCATCCACCGCCAATTCACCTGCCAGGTGCAGTGACTCAAGTAACTACAATGTGCACACGTACTTTACTGCTCCTCTACCGTCGGCTCGCACCGTGAGTGCAAGCGCGAGCACACATGCGCCGAAAAATGCTGGATATTGACGTTTACTGCACCGTATTGCTCCCATTTTTTTTTTCACAGAAATATATTTTATGAAACCTAAAAACTGACTGCTTTTTTTTTTTTTTTTTTAAGCAATTGATTTTAAAAGGAAAGCGAACACAACAGTCACGCAGCTGGAGCCCGGCTCCTGTAATTCAAATGAGGCAAACCTGCTGAGGTGAGGCTTTCCAGTTCCACTCCTGCAAACTGCCTGATTGGAAGGATTTCCAGCGATTGTTCGGATACACTGAGGCCAATCAGGAGCGAGTCCAGCTTTCGGTGCCCTGACTGGACGCAGACCACCGATTGGCCAGTTTTTGGAAAATGCACATTGAATTGAGCCGCGCAAACAAAACTAAACGTGAACAATATCCCAGATGGACATGTTTGATCCAAATGGTTATGGAGTAATGGAATACTAAATTAACAGCCAACTTTTATGATAATCGATTAATCGGTTTCAGTTGTTTTCATGAAAAATAAGTCGATAATATCGAATTTAAGCTTCTCAGATTTAAATATGTTTAGTTTCTGTGCTCCTCTATGATAGTACTGAACTGAACATCTTTGGTTTGCAGACAAAACATCATCTTGAGGTTTTGGGAAACATAATTTGCAGCCCTACATGGTTATAAGTAGAAGACACTGGACTCCCTTTGCCTGACTAGTTTTACTGTCTTTTAATGTCAAGACAAATACAGTAAATGTTCCCGTCAAAAATTTCAACAAATCATGGATTAAACTCGTTCCATGATAGCACGTACCAAAAATGATCAGTCGGACATTGAGAAAATCCCTTTGGGCTCATTCGCTTTTTTTTTTTGTTGTTGTTGTTTTTTTGAAGCTTGCTGATCAAAGTGATGGTTCTCATGAAATATTTGTGGTCCATTATCTGTCGAAAATCCCAGTTTGTTTCAGTTACTTCACGGCCGATAGAGTGAGCAGAGTCTTGGTCAATCTCGGGGTAGTGGAGGAGACGCCGTCCCACAGAACGGGGCACATTCTAGTCGCGCTCCGAGCCGTGCAGTTTTATTTCTAGGGAGTCCCCCGGGGAGGGTTTTTTTTCCAGGAGAGATGTGCAGCCAGGTTCCGGCATGAAACAATGTTTATCCCAATAATTTTGAGGCTGTTGAGCTCCAAGTTGTTGTTGGCACACTCTGACTCCAGATGGGCCACCTCTCCCTCCCTGGTAAGTGGGCTAATTATTCTTGGTGACGATGCCCATCAGAACAGTGTCATCAGCATATTGGAAACCAGAAGCACTTTTACACCCGTCTCTGTCCGAGGCGGCTTCGCTGGATGTGGCCCCCGCGGCGTGGTCGGCCCAGCGTTTTTTCCGGGTAACAGCGTAAAAACAGGAATGATGTGAGCAAGATGGCAGAATTTGCCGTGAGAGCAGCCATAGGAGGATTTGAAGTGTTCGTGCCTCTGTACACTAAATCCCATGTCGGTGTCAGAGCTCAGACAAGCATTTCGCGAACTTACAAATCCGACCTCCCATTCACCGTCGGCGGAGGTGTTCCACAGGGCACATTTTGACATTCTGAGATTGGAGGCCAGCTTTTTTTCCCGCCCAGGATCCGCTCACAGTCCATAAATATTAATTGAACTGGCCTATGCAGCAGGAAGAACTTATGCTAATTCAAAACATGGAGGGCTATTCACCTCAAAGCAATTTGTTGATGAGATAAGTGGGGATCCGGGCCCTGGTGTACTGAAGCACAGTGAAGAGGGGTGACGGCGCTCCGCGGTTCTGTGGCGTGTTGGATACACCAGAGCCCAGGGCCGCACACAATTAGCTTCCCATCGTGGACCTAAGACGCCGATGATACTGGGAGACGTGAGTGCGCAGCATTAATCGGTGGGGAGTGTCTGCGTTTATCATGGGACACGAAGTAGAGTCCTCAACAAGGAATGGAGCCAGTCAAAGAGTTTTCATTTTTTTCTGCCAGAAGCTTTTCATTTTTTAAGTCACGGTGATGGCACGGCCCAGGGGGACGGAGGGGTCCGTGTGTCACTCCGTCACTTTGGCGAGATCATTTTCTGGGGGTCGCAAGATGGTTGTGGAGAAAAATAGTATCTTACCTTCTAAATAGAATTACCTCCCTTTGCTCTTAAAGTGGGAAAACGCTCATAAAAGAGAAAAAAATACAAAAATTTAATCACAAGTTTAGGAATAATAAGCGTTATCTTAATTTATCACAAAAAAAAGATTAAAAAATAAAATCAATTGCAGCCCGTGGCCTTTCTGTAGTAAGAAAAACTATTACCAAGTCAATATTATATATATATATATATATATATATATATATTATGTAGCTTAGTGTCCTGTCTTCTGCTGGACTTTCCTTTGGGTTGATGCAGGGTGTCCTCAGCTGATTTTTTTTTTTGAAATTGGGACCCAGGGTCAGCACACGGTGTTTTCAACGTGTGTAAGAAATGTTCGTGGCCAGTTGTTAGTTGTATCTATTAGTCTAAATACTGGAAATATTTATAGAACACGCTGTTTGAAAAAGTTGTTATTTTAAAAGAAGGAGAAAACACACTTCAGTGTTGGTGACAATTTTTTAGTATTTTTTAGAGATGGGTTCAAACATTCATCTGTAGCAACAAAAACTTAATCGATGCAACGACCAAAAAAACTAAAATAAAATACAAGTGCACTGATCTTGCAGGTTTTCACATTAGGAGGTAGATTGTCAGAATAGTTCGTTCAGAGTATTTAGAAAAAGTCCGGCTTGTCAGATATATTGATGGACCAGTCAGCATTCATTAGTGCTGCCGGTGATTTTTGCTAGTCTGCTTCAGCAGCCATGGAAATTGATTTTGACACTGATGGTGATGTTGGCTGAATGGGCAGGGAAGCTGAATATTGTCGCTCAACATTAAATCTGCATTATTTGATTGGAATCCAAGGCCATGGATCATTTGATCTACCAAGGACGGTGCTTTGTGTGTCTTCTCGCTCAAACCGACGCCAGCGTAATCTCCATCCGCCGGCTTTCCGCAGAGCACCGATTGCCCGCGCGGCCCGTATTAGTTTTCCATCTTTCTTCTGATCTCCTTTTTATATTTGATATTCTCTCTGGCCCCCGCACTGCCCTCTCAGGTTATTTGCCGCGGGTCGATATCCATCTTCCCAGCGAGCGACAGGTGCCGGAGGAAAAGTTTCCTGCCGCGGATCAAATGGTCGGAAATACAAGGTGCCTCCTCAGCACGTTCCCTCTGCCGGTTGGTCTGAAGGAGATTGCCCCCCCCCCCCCCCTCCCCCTCGCCGGGGCCCGCGGAGGGCACCTCCGTTTCCCCGATAGACAACAGGAACACAGTTTGATTGAATCCAATACCGCGACAATGAAGCAGGCCGGCTGAATGAAAGCGACACCGAGTTTAGTTATGTAAGGGAGCCAGGCGACCGGCCTCTTATCCTCACACGTCCTCCTACTACTGTCTGCCTCAATACTTCCTCAAGTCTCTCGCTTTCTGCCTCTTTCTCTCTCTCTCTCTCACGCGGTTTCACGCCCGCCTCGCTCCACCGCTGCGTCCCTCCTGCTTCCGCTTCTTTTCCCCCCCCAGATTTGTGAGAGTTTTAAGACTTTCGTCGCGCCTGCTCGTCTGACGTGGAGGCTTCCGTGTCAAAGTAGAAGGAGAAAGGAAAAAAAAAAACCTCAAAGTCTTTGCGACAGTAACTGACGGTGCGGCGTATTAACCAACGGCCCCCCCAGAGGAAACCTTGCGAGAGCAACAGGGTTCCTCGGTGTCGATTGAAGCGGCTCTGGCCGCGGCCCTCTGTCTGTGCGCTCGCGTCTGCACAAAGGAAGCCAGCCATGGCAGAGCAACCGCACAAAGGCAAAGTGTGAACCGACGCACTGGAAGTTAAACAGTTTGTCTGCCTACATTGGATCCAGCCATTGTGCTCTCCCGCTGGTCTTCTGAGCTGAAGTGGCTTGATTGTTTCTGTGCGACTATTCGCTTACTTGTTTGTCCATTTCCACAAGCCCACGCAGCTTCTTTTTTTCTGTGTGTGTGTGTGTGTGTGTGTGTGTGTGTGTGTGTGTGTGTGTGTGTGTGTGTTTCACAGCGATGCACCTTTTCGGCCTCAATTGGCAGCTCCAAGAGTTGGACAACCGGCCGGCTTTTGAAAACGGAGGAGTCGGGAAGACGGGCCCCACTCAGTCCAGCGTAGTGACGGCTCTGTCTGCTGACGGTGAGGAAAACAGAACGGACTCCCGGCTGAATGAATTGCCACTTAACATTCAAATGAACATTTACAGTCTCGAACGCTCCAGAGTAATCCCGTGTATTCTTTCCTGCTTGCCTTTCTTCATTGCTTTTTGAAAAGAAACGATGTATTTTTTTCGCCGTCAGGGTTAGCTTCTTCTTTTCAGAAATGAACATAAATGTTGACCGGTTCGCCCGACATAATTTTTTCGCACAAAAGGCCAAATGTGCGCGCGACGCTCAAGTTGTGGGAAAAGAAGAGAAGTGAGGATGCCTTGAATATAAGATAAAATGCCAACTTGAAAAAAGGTTAAATGATCCCAATTCAAAGCTTCAAAAATTGAAATTATTAAATGAACTAAAGGTTCAGGTGACGACTATAAAGGACGAACCATTCTGCCTCCCGAATGCCGGAGTGAGATGCCCGGTGCTCGGTGCTCGGGTCAGCCTTTAGAGTTTATTGAGCTCCGTCACCTTGTGAATGCTAATTGACGGATTCCAGACAGCTTTGTGCCGCCTAATCATCATTCCGGGGCCATTGTGCATCCCCCCCCCCCCCCCCCGCGGCTCACCTTTACAGCAAAAAACAAAGCCACCTAAATTAATCTGCGAGCACACTGCCGTATTTATAATGCACCGCCACGGAAAAAGACCAAACATTAATTGAGTTGAGTAGGCCGGGGCAAAAAAGCTCGATTGTTTAAACTCGGCTAGATTTAAATCCTCATAAGTACTGCTAATTAAGATAGCACCGGGCAGGTTTTGGACTGTTTAAAGGCAATCAATGGCCGGCTATTATTCTCCCCGGAGGTAAACTTGGCTTCCAGGCTTCACTTTGACTGAAGCTAAAGTGACAGGTAATGGCCTCATTACAAACACACACACACACACACACACACACACACACACACACACACAAACAGGCAGGCGTGCAAATAATCGAGGGCTCTGGCACAAACAGATACACTCGCACTTACAGTATTAACAGGCCCACACACTGAAATACAAGACGCGGGAGCAAAAGGTTGATTTGTCATTATGCCGTCCTCCTGCCGACGAGTTAAGAGTCATTTTCCGCGGTGAAATAAAGAGCGCAGCTGCGCTCCTTCCACAGCGCCGCGTTTTTGGACGGCGATGACTTTTGAGCGCTTTGGAGATTTTTCTTCTTAACAGTGAAATCCCTTTCCTGTGCTAACAACCCCGCAGGCGACAGTTTTTCATGCGAGCATGAGTCATATTAAAAATGAAAAAGAAAAAAAAAGGCGGCCATTGCTCCGTCTTTGGCGCGGTGAGGACACAGTTTAAGGACATCATTCGCCGGATTGTTTTGATTTGCTGTTATTGCCCCGGAATGGTGGCTCTCCGTATATCTGACAGATTCCATTTGGACCTTATCTGATACGGAGCCTCTCTCTATGAGTCTCCCGGAGAAAAGATGGGAGATGCGGCCTGTCGGAGTCTTGCAAAAAAAGCCAATTACGTCCGGTCAATTCTCGTGTCGGTGAACAGTGCATCGTGGACCGCGGGGGAGCCATTACTTTTAATCCTGTCTTGCTTGGTCACTGCTCATTTGGAAAGAGATATGACTGTCTCAATTTGTAGGTCCCCGCTTGAATAAAAGCATCAGATTACACTGAAAAAGCAAAAGATAGATCGCAGCATTTACGGATAACCAGAGACGGCAACAAAAACAAGATGGCGTATGAGATGAATGTGAAGGTTTGAGGCTCTGTGATGAGCAGATCACAACACACGTGTTGTTCTGCTTCCGTGACCTTTTGACGTAATCTGAGTCGGGGGGGGGGGGGTTGGTGTTGTTCCTGTCTTCCAGGAAGGACTTCCGTGCCCCACCAGGAGAACAACTCCATCGACACCGGACAAGTGGACGTAGGGAAGCGGGTGGGCCAGAGCGTCCCGCCGGGCGTGTTCTGGCGCTCCCAAGTCGGCGTGGACCAACCGCGTTTCCTCAAGTTCAACATCTCGGTGCAGAAGAACGCACTGATCGGAGTCTACGGACGGAAGGGCCTCGCGCCATCTCACACGCAGGTATGAAGCCCTTTGTGAAATCTGTCTTTGAATTTTGAAAAAGCGTCTTCCTAGTTGTGTCACTGTTACACTCTGTGTTTGAGCATGTCACATACATTTAAGCAGTTTTTTCAGCAAAATGAGTGCTTTTAAATGACCTCATCTAAAATCTAACGTAAAAATGAACCTTAAAAAGGTTTCATTTAACTGTAATTCCACAAAAACAAAACACCTCTTGTCTTTGACCAATAATCAACAGGAATAACATCATATTTCATGTAAAAAATTGTGTCTTTAAACCTCCATTGCTTATGCCTATCATTCGGGTCACTTGGTTATGGCGTTAATAGCCACAAAAAACAACATCGATACATTTAATCACCGTATAAAGATGTGTTGGTCAAGTCCACTATTGACTTTCTAGTTCCTCTTTGGTCTCCACCGACTCCAGAGGGGACAATTCCGACTCTTTAGCTGTGAAATCTAAGCATGTTATTAACAGCAACAGCAACAGTAAAACACATTAATGGAGAAAATATGCAAATCAAAAAAAAAGAAAAGAAATTCCGGGTAGAAAAACAGCTGCCCACTGTGTCTGATGACGACGCGGATGAGAGTGGTGAGTAGTGGGCTGTGAAACCGAAGCTGCTGCCGAGGGGGAACTGATGAGTTATTGATTATAATAATTCGCTGTGGGTTCATCACCACAAGCACATTAAATGTGATCAACTGTTTCTCCGGGAAAAACTGACTGGAGCGGCCCTCGACGTTAAAAAAGAAAGAAAAAAAGAGGCCATTTCACTTTCCGACTGAGGCCTTGTTTCTGAGCAGAATCAAAGCTGTTTTTTTCCTTTCAAAAATATAGATTATTTAATACTGTTCTTGATCTACCGACATGAGGAAAGTTATTTCGATTGTCCGGACATGCATGCATGATAGCCGCAGGCACTAGTGTGGTTCCACGCGTCGGCTGCCTGTGTGTGTGTGTGTGCGTGTGTGCGTGTGTGTGTGTGTGTGTGTGTGTGTGTGTGTGTGTGTGTGTGTGTGTGTGGGCGTGCACTCTCTTTTCTCCCTTCCGCCAAACGTCTGCCATTTGCAAACTGGAGTGTTTTTCCAAAATGTCCGACGTGGGTCTCACTTGAATGACATTTTCCTGCGGATCCCCATGTCTGACGTGCGGCGACGGCGATGGAGGCACTCAGACAATGGCTATTTTCCACCGCACTTGACTGCGAAAGCTCTTAGCTTCAGCGACGCGACCCCCCCCCCCCCCCTTGACATTTCTCTTTCGGCGAAGATGGGCTTCAGTCGAGTGTGGACGGTTAGGGCCACTCGTTGACGGGAAGCAAAGTCAGATGCGAGTGACAACAGGTGGGCCGCTGTCGCACTTTCAAGGTGAGGAGGAGAAAGAGGGGGAAGCCCGCCAACGTCAAAGACCAAAGGCTGCTAATTAACAAGACACTGTGTTTATGTCTCGGGCAGTTGTTACGCAGACGCTCAAACTCGTCAATGCCGGACTCCGCGTCCATTGTGGCTTTACCTCTGCATTGCATTCTGTTCAGGGGACCGCCGGCACAAATCAATGCCGTTACTTAACTGAGCATGAAAGACCCCGATGAGAGAAATTGACTGTTAGTCTTATTCACAGCTTGACAAGACAAGAGTCTCGTCCACCTCCCTCCATTATAGACTTCCTCCATCTGCTATCGAGTGTCTGTCTGCGCCGATACGCACCAAACAACTTGGGGGGAGAAAACTTTTGCCGTTTTTCATTTCTCCCTTCCCCTCCATGAATTTGTGCCGCAGTTGTGATCGAGCACCAGACTTAACTTCATTCAATCCTTAAAAAAAAGAAAACAAGGGCCGAGGAATCCGCAGGCCCCCGAGCGCCCCTCCTCCCTCCACGGGGCATCCGGCAGTCTCTCCACGCTCGGCCTCTCGCCTGTTATTCACTGGTATTGTTGGATTGAGATGAGTCGGGGGGGGGGGGGGGGGGGGGGGGGGGGCTAATCGAGACGTATGCACTTGGCCGGGAGGTTGGGGGCTCGTGGGATGAACTGTTTTTTATTGCTTCTCCCTGAAGCCGGCGAACACAAAGAAGTCAACTTCCGCCAGGTTAATGTCCCTCCCCTGCCCCCTGATCCACTCAAAGGGGCTTTAAATCACAGTGTTGACTCCACAACCCCCCCCCCCCATGCTCTCCCCTCTCCCGTTGTTTGCCCATCAACTGAAAGATTGCTCGGGTCCGCGTTTTCCACATTCCAGACGTTCCGAACTAAATCCTGTTTTAATTTATTTTTCTTCCCCCCCCCACCCCCCCCCCGTCTTGTTCTTTCTACAATTCCGAAGCCCTTTGTGCGTCCGTGGGGCTGGATGTTGTGCACATACTGATTTAGAGCTCCGCTATTTGATATATGGCCACCGGGGGAACAGAAGACCTCAGTAACACGATGATGGATACAAAGCGCTGACACATGGCCGGCTTATGAATTTATGTCAGCAAATGCATGTTGTTGCCAACGTATACATCATTCATTTAGCGTTGATGGACGTCAGGCCGACGTTGGGGTTTTTTTTGCTTGAGAAGAAAATGGCCCTTTAGTGGATGGAAGTTAGCAGTTGTTCGCCAACTTTGGAGCCGGGCAGTTGTTTAATAAGAACAAGTTGTTTATTTCTGTATGTTACTGCTGGAGAAGACAAAAGCAACAAAGCTACACAGAGCCGCAGATTTGGGATAAAACTGGGACATTTTTGGGGGGATTCACAGAAAAAAGTCAATGCCGGCTTTAAAAAAAACGATTTCTATTGTTATTGGTATTTCACAGTGCTCGTATTTCCCATTTTTACATGATTTGAAATATTGTATTATAGAGGAGAAGAAGATTAGCGGACACATCGCTCAGAGCCGTTGTTTCCTTCGGGGCCTCCCGTGTACCTCCTCGACCCGCGGTGCATGTGCTTCTCTGCCGAGGGCGGGAGACGGCTCTTTCTGCGTCGGGGGCGAAATCACACATTTCTGAATCCTGTCAAATCATGTAAGTTCTCTGATTTTTTACCACGAAATTGATGCGATATTTTCGCCTCATGTTTTAAATGTTCCCCCGTCCCAAAAATGTAAATAGATTGTACATTTTTTTGAAAACAAATCAACGGCCGCGCCGTTGATCGCGGCTGTCTGCGGACAGCCTCATCTTCGGTGAGAAAAAGAACCAGCCACAGTGCCAGGCCCCTGGCGCACCGCGCTCCCCCCCAGCAGGCCCGCCGACTCTTCCAGCAGGCGCCGTCACCGCGGGCTCGGTGCATCTGCGTCGCCAGCGACCGCTTCAGCCGGGGGGATCCGTCTGCATCTGCCGCGCCGCTCTCTCTCTCTCTCTCTCTCTCTCTCTCTCTCTCTCTCTCTCTCTCTCTCTCTCTCTCTCTCTCTCTCTCTCTCTCTCTCTCTCTCTCTCTCTCTCTCTCTCTCTCCGGCCCGTGGCTCGTTTGGGGGACTGCTGGTGTGCGTTACGCCGGGGTGTTTGGGTGTTTTTTTTTCCACCGCTGCCGTGCTCCGTGGGGTGCGAGCCTCGCTCGGGATGAAGTTCAGGTGTCGTCGGGCAGGTGCGGGGCGAGAGCAGGTGCACCGCTTCGCTTGTTTCACTTGGCAGGGATGACTGGTTAGTCCTTGTTTATCCAGTAAATCAGTGTTTGTTTGTGAAGGAAAAACAGAGAGTGGCTGTTACGTTGCAGTCCCGGCATATATCAAAGAAGAATAAAAGCCTGAGATATATAGATATATATATATATATATATATATACATATACCATGTCATATTCATTTATTTTTAATGGGTATGTGTGCTGTCTACCGCATTTGTGTGGAAGTGAGCTCATTAACAGGTACATATTTGCTTTGATTTAATTTCACATCTGGTAGTTCAGTTGAGTGGAGTTCATTTTCACCAGGATCCATGGTGTTTTTCAAGGAGACGACATATATATATAAAAAAAACTGAAACAATTAAAACACATGAAACATAAGTAGCAGTTTCCACAGCATGTCGTCCAAATGCAACAAAAAAAATGATTTGTTCACTAGAAGATGGTCCTCAGTTCACCGTCTTGTTTGTATTCTGTGCAGGTACAGCACGGAATCTTAAGTGCCCGCGTCAACGCAGCGCATTAGCGATGTTAATTTTACAAGTAGTAATAAACACGTTCCCCTTAAGTGCACTCCCGTTAGAGTCTTTGCAGAATATTTTTGGAGAATGTGTGAGCTTTTGCCCCCGAGCCATATCAGCTCCATCGGTGTACAAACAACTCTCCGAAACAACAACCATCAGCTCCCCCCTGGAAAACTGTCACTCAAAGATCAACATTTATTATGCTCCATTATACTTGCTGTGTACACAACCTGTTCCCGCTCGCGTCGCGAATCGGCACTTTGACGAATTCATTTCAGGCCGTTGAGGATCTGCATCTGCTTGCATCTGCTCTGGGTGGTTATCTATTTGTTCCCGCAGTACGACTTTGTGGAGCTACTGGACGGCAGCCGGCTCATCGCCAAGGAGCATCGGAGTCTGAGCGAACCGGAGACGAGGGCCCGGCTGGACCACCCGGTCACCGTCCACCAGGCCGGATTCATCCAGTACCTGGACTCGGGCGTGTGGCACCTGGCGTTCTACAACGACGGACGCAGCGTGGAGACGGTGTCCTACAACGCCATCGTGCAGGGTACGAGAGACGCACATCTGCTTGCGGTGGCTGACGAGCGTGATTGGAACGATGTGTAATGACATGTTTGGGGGAAGGCGTTCATTTCCTTAAACAGCTGCGGCCCCGACGAGGAAAAAGTAGGTACGGAAAATTGTGGGAAATTGCGTCTGCCCCACAAACCAGCTGAGCTTTTCAAAAAACGTTGCGCCCCGCCCGCCATCCCAGGAGGCAGATCTTGCTTTTCATCGGAGTGGTAGCGGGTTATTGTGCTCAACACTAACACACGAGAGCGCACGGTACACGGCGTTTGGCCGCTCCCTCCTAGCAACCTCCTCTGTGTTCTGAAGTCTGTGAAATTTCCTTGTGGGTCTTGCGGGTAGCAGAATCACTAAGGTTGAGTTAACGTGTTTGGGTTTTTTCTCTTCTGTTTGCTTCGGGGAGTTCCATTGATCCGCCTCCGCAAATATGAAGGTATCGATGTGTGCGGTCAAAATTGCCTCGGTCCGACGCGGGCTCGGCGAACATCCAATACAACCCGGAGTAATGACAAGAAGAAAAAAAAGTTGGGCCCCTTAGCGCCGATCAAAGCGAGGGGCCCCCGAGGGTTCCGGGGGGGGGGGCGTCCTTTATGAGCAACGCTCTGTTGACTGGACAGGAGATCCCGTCTGTAGGATGTGTCAGATTAACTTCAACCCAGAGAGGATTTGAGCTGCAAACACTCGGGAGGTTGCATGGCTTGTGTGAGCATGATCAGCCATTCAAGGGGTCCCGGCGGGAGGGGATGTTGAAGAGGAGGGAGACGGGAGGAAAGGAAGGCGGAATTGCTAATATAAAAATGCCCGCGCGGCTTTTACTCAACATGGCTTAGATGGGAACAGCCGGGCAGCAGCACACATGTTACGGAGGCTTAGATCTTAGTGGGACATGGACAAATAGCTGTAAATGTATGCCGCGCCTGATACGAGCGCTACAGATAAGGGATGCTTAGAAAGCTCAGATCCATGCGGGGGGGGGAGAAAAAGTTTGTCTCGCAGAATTTCTTAAACATTGTAGTTGTCAAATGCTCTACTAAAAGAGGAGTTTCGGATCTGGTGTGATATGACCGTGATGAAATGTGAACCGCTGTGTCCGCAGAGTCCGTCATGGAGTGCACGCACAACTGTTACGGGAACGGCGAGTGCGTGGCGGGATCGTGTCACTGCTTCCCGGGATTCATAGGGCCGTACTGTTCCAGAGGTGACTATCAATCTTTTTTTTTAAGGAGTCCGTTGACCCGTATTTTGAGAAATGCAGCACGTTCTTCCCTTATATTTCGAGTTAAACCAATAATTCCATATCAGCCTGTGTTTCCTTAGCGTAGAGTAATTGGGCCTGATAGACCTGTCAGACAAGAGGTCAATTCAGTCTCGTCACTGAAATATCACTTGCTATGTTTGGAATTCTAGAAACGCTGTCACCGTGGCTGCATGTCCAGCACAATACGTTCTATTTCCGTATACATTTATAAAAACATTTTTCCAAAGACAAGTACATTCCAACCCTTTGTCAGTATCTGCGTCAAACTTTAAATACCCACTATCAGTCGGGAACTGCTTTTGTTGCTGACAAATCCACATACCTTTAAACCAAAAGAAAAAATGTCCCTAAGAAAACTGTCGGATCGTGGGTTGTTTTTCTTTTTCTCCAAAGCGTCGAGGAACAAAGATGATATTCTCTTAAGAAATTCCACATGTCCATTGTATCGGAGATAAACGGAGTGACCAGACGTGTTCAACAGAATCCAAACTATGTAGCCGAGGGAGTTCAATCACGTCGAACTCTCGGCAGGAAAGCAAATACGCATATTTCCCGGCGTCGAAATATTCCCCTGCTTTTTTGTCTCCGTCCTAAAAAAAAATCCAATACCTCAATCCGCCTGACGGCGCGGCGATGACCGTCTGACACCTGTCGTCTCTCCTCAGCCTCCTGCCCGGTCCTGTGCAGCGGCAACGGCCAGTACACCAGGGGGCGCTGTCAGTGCTACAGCGGCTGGAAGGGCACCGAGTGTGACGTCCCCGCCTCGCAGTGCATCGACCCGCAGTGCGGCGGGCACGGGCTCTGCGTGGCGGGCAACTGTGTGTGCAACACCGGCCACAAAGGAACCAGCTGTGAACAAGGTACGGAGGCAGGAAACAAAGCCTCTTGCCCCCCCCCCCCACTTTGGATTCGCAGCGACATATTTCTGTGTGAAGCTCGGGTTGGTGGGCCGGGGGGGGGGGGGGGGGGGACGCAGTCCATCGGTGAAACAATCCGTGTTTGCAACTCCGCCGAGCAGATAATACACTGGATGTTGTTATTGACACCACGTGTATCAATTAACGTCCTCGTCGGTGCAAACCGGAACAGATTGTTCCAGTGTCCCATTGGTGCAGTCACCCACTGGAATCCTCCACAGCCGACGACGCCTGTTAAAATCGATCCGACGGCGACATCTGTTCCTCAGTTCATGGAGGGAAAGGCCCCTCCTCCTTCCTCTTCTCTCCCTCTTGTCAACCTGCGCCCCCCCCCCCCCCCCCCCCCCCCCCCCCCCCCCCCTTTCAATTGCGGCGCGTTTAACTCCATCGATCCCGATGCGGACGAAAGGCAATTATCAGCTGAGATTTACACGTGCAGGTCGTTGACCTTACACATAAAAGGATATTGAGTTTTGCACAATGAATGTTGTTGGGTTTTTTTTTTCTTCTTTCTAGTGAAACCATTTGTAAAGGAAACATTCGCAAGAGGAGGTTGAATTCATTGTCCCGGGGGGGTGGGGAGTGTTGCGCGCGAGGGGCTCCCCGATGTGACAAATTGGTTCGGCTCAATAATCAATATCGGTGTCCGAGCAGATATGGCAAAAAATGCGCCAGGCAAATAAGCTGCACAGGGAGCACAATAACATTGTCGCAAATGATCCCTTGTTAGTAATGGGTTGATTATGTCGGCCATAATTGCCAATTATGAGCCTAGATCAGCGAGTTGATCTGTAAATTGTTAATAGTAATTGATTATATCTGTCTAGACGCTAATTGTGCTCCCTTTTCCCAGTGCCTGTAATGGAGCATAATTATGCTTTCAGTGTATCGGAAGTGCACTCCAAAATGGCACAGAGGAGGTATTTGGACATAGGGCGGAAAATGCAGGCACCGCTAAACACGGCGGGGGGAAAACTTTGAGGCTCGTCAGCCACCATCTGGCACCGAAGCACTAACACTCCAAATGTGATGTTCGGCTGGCAGCAGAGTTAATGCGGACCGGGGGTAAATATGCAGGTTAGATGTGCCGTCTAGACGGCGGTGAGCTGACACCGCCTGTCATCATCGCCGTGTTTTTTTCTTCCCCCCCCCCCCCCCACCCTCAGTGGACTGTGTGGACCCGGCGTGCTCCGGTCACGGGGCCTGTCACCATGGTGAGTGCCACTGCAACCCGGGCTGGGGGGGCATCGGCTGCGAAATCCTGAAGAGCACTTGTCCCGAGCAGTGCTCCAGTCACGGCACCTTCAACACCGACTCGGGGACCTGCGTCTGCGAGGCCAACTGGACGGGGGCGGACTGCTCCATAGGTGAGTCGCTCGCATTCTCGTCGCTTAAAAAACAAACTGTGTGTGCAGGCTATTCAGTGTGATCTCAGGCTGCATCTGGCAATTGATTTCATTATCCAATAATTAATCAAATTTCCTTAAATATTTGGTCTACGGGGCTGCACGCTGGTGTAGTGGTTAGCACTTTCGCCTCACAGCGAGAAGGTTCTGGGTTCGAGTCCCGGTTCAAACCAACCAGGGCCTTTCTGTGTGGAGTTCGCATGTTCTCCCCGTGTATGCGTGGGTTCTCCCCAGGTTCTCCGACTTCCTCCCACAGTCCAGAGACATGCAGAATGGGGTTAGGTTCACTGGAGACTCTAAATTGACCATGGGTGTGAATGTGAGAGTGAGTGGTTGTCCGTCTCTGCGATAGGCTGGCGACCTGTCCAGGGTGAACCCCCGCCTCTTGCCCAATGTCAGCTGGGATTGGCTCCAGCCCCCCCGTGACCCTTAAATGGATAAAGCGGTAGACGATGGATGGATGAATATTTGGTGCATAATGTGCATAAATTGTGAAAAAATGGCCGTCACACTTGACATCTTCATATAGTTTGTTTTGTCCCAAAAAAACAAATATACTGTATTAAATCAACAGTCACATAGAACTAAGAAAAGCAGCAATTTCTCACATTTGAGAAGTTGGACACGTAACTCGAAAACAAAAAGACTCAACAATGAACTGACAAATGGATTAATCAACTAATTGTTTCAGCTCAAATATGATTAAGGGGCATTCTGATTGCACATACTGCAAAAATTTACTCTTTACCCAGTGGCTTTTAAATAATTAAAGGGCCTATTCAGCTACTTCGGGTTGTAATCTTTATTCATTCATTTATCGACGCTGTTAGTGCAGTTATTTGTTCTGCTCCATCAACCTCTTTCGAACAGTGTATTCAGTTCTTTAATGTCTTTTTTTCTTTTCTTTGCAGATGAAGTTTGAGTTTCTACCAACTTCTTTTCTGTATTTATCACAAGCTTCTACGACAGGAGGTGTATAGGTTTTTATTGACACTAAAATGTTTGTCTCCACACGGAAAAAGAAAACTCACATTATGTGATATATTAGTTTTTGAAACATTATTCTGTGAATATTACACAACTTTTTCTTTTCCCAAATTGGTCCGTCACACTTTGGAACGCAACTCTCTGAATAATAGAGTCAAATTAGTATTCTTTCAGCTTGCTCGGGAAGGAAAAACATATTAACAGATTCATATTGTGGGAACACACCAGAGAGGATGAATGAAAGAGCCTGACTGACTGAAGTTCTTCATCTAATGAGCTCTGTATACTGCGTGTTACGCTCCTGTCAATCACTGTGTCTTACAAGCTCCCGGTTACATGTCCGTTACATCACACCCAGGGAAGTTTCACTTTGATGCGATGCGGCGCAGTGATGGGAGACAGTTATGTATTTTTTAACTAATACAATATAAGGTACGATGACTAGAAAGCGAGCGCACTTAGAACTTTTTTTTTTTAAGCGTTTGATTCGACTTTTCCCGATGAGAACGACGACATCAAATATCCGACAAACGCACCAGCATGCCTCAAAAGGTCTCAAGTTATTTTGCAGGCCGGAGAAAAGAAGTCATGCGAACTGACGGAAGGAAACAAAGTCCAAAAAGAAAAGATTCTCACCGAGTGTAGACCTCCCCCAAGGCTGAGCCGTCCCCCGCCTGTATATCTATATACGCTGTTTCACCTTCAGAAAAATTCCAGGATCCAAATCCGGATCTGGATCCATCCCAAAATGTAATCGCCTGTTACCATGTCCGAGACCAGTTTCGTTGATAACACCCTCATGCAAATCCGCCCACAACTTTCTTTGAGTAACTGACAATAAAAAGACAAAAACCGAAGCGGGAAAAAAAAATATTCGAATAATTCCATTTCAAAGGGACGTCACCGTTTATACCATGTGATGAGAGGAACGATTGGTTAATCTAAATAAGCAGTAGGATTTAGTTCTCAAATCTGGTTGGTAGTAATCTTATGCATTATTACGTAATATGACCTGTGACATCATGATGACAACGTTCCTACCATATGATCATAAATATATAAATAAATCATCTATTCAAGCTCAAGGTCGTGTCTATCGTCCCCATAGGATACAGAAGGAGAAAAAAAATCATTTTTGAACTATGCATGACATTATCTTTTCATTGTAACTCCTCCACGACGTCATATGACGGGGAATCATTTTCTGATGAACATGAAGCCTGTTATTTGTGCAGACGTCTTGGAAAATCTGGGGGGTTTTTTCGGAACCATGTTGCTGTTGACCTTTAACGCTTGACCAACCAGCGAAACCCTCCCAAGTAATATTCCCACCAAGTCTGGAAGAAAATCCGTCCAAAGCGTTGTTGAGTTATTTTGTAAACACACACGCACACACACACACACACACACACACAGACGCGGACAGGGGGCGAAAAACAATACCCGACTTCCGGCTGCTCCGGCGCGCGGGGTAATAAAAGACGGAGGCTTTCAGGGCCGTGAGGAGACAGATGTTGACGCCTGATAGCCAGGAGTCACTCGTGCGTGGAAAGTGCCGTGGAGCCAAACAAAGGCAGAGCTCAGTCTGGACGCGTCACGTCCAGTCCGGGGCACTTTGTGTTCGTCTTTACTGCAGGATGCTCAAATTAGAAAAACAAACGTCTGGGTGAAACGAGCTGTCGTCCATTATCGGGGCAACTTGGCGAGTCCCACGTGGCAGGTTGCGTGACCCATTTTTGATTTATACGCGTGCCGCTCGAACCCGAAACGGACAGAGAACCGCAAAAGCTCCGTTACGTTTGAGACCAAATGAGTCGAACCGCGCGGTGCGATCGCGCCCGCGATGAGCTGAGCAATCAACACTTGTGGCATGTGTCGGATTTGAAGCAGAGAGCATGTCAACTGCAGAGCCTCTAGCTCCACTCGTGTGACCCGGCGTGTGTTCTATTTTAAAAAATTCAACGCAAGTTCCAAAATAGAGGTCTGTTCATAGCCTTTTTTATTCATCTTTTTTTTTTTTTTTTGAAATCTTCTGTATCCGTTGGAGAAGACGAGGGAGACGGGTCCTGTGTTCCCGGCTGCTCGCCCCCTCCGTCGCCTGCTTCGTATGCCGGCGGTTTTGCCTCCCGACACAGGTAGATGACATGTTAGTTCAGGGGCCGGCCCCTCCCCATCTGTCGTCCGCGGCTGAGGCTCAGGTAATTAATGCGGCGTGTGTCCTCCCCCCCCCCAGCAGAACAGAGTCATTCTCTGTGTGGAGCCCAGGGGGGGGGGGGGGGGGGGGGGGGGGGGGGAGAAAAGACAAAAACCGTGGCCGAAACCGGGTGGAAACACTTGAAATAGCTGGAGCTGCGGTTTCTGTTTCAAAGTGCCGTCGGATAAATTCCTCTTGGCTGAAATTCAATTGGAGAAATTAAAGCGCAAGGAGGCTGGGCGCCACTTTCTGACGTGACGGATGCGCGCGCCGACCTTTTTAAAGCAGCGCGCGGCCCGAGAATGATGGTTTGCGGTGAACAATTTTTTTCTTTTTCTGTTTTTTCTTCTTCTTTTTTACATTTTTTTTTTTAAAGTTATTATTCAGTTCAAGCTCTCGAAAATTCCAGGCACGGGCCTCTCACTCAGCGAGACGTCTCGGCCCTGTCGATTGGCAGGACTGACGGGTCCGGCCTTGAAGTTATTGGTGGTTTACTCACACACCTGGGCGCGTGGAGGTGTTCCTTCTTAATTAATGCTGCGGCTCTCCCTCAATTAAATAAACTTTAATTAACAAGCGCCCGAGCACGGATCGACCGCCCACAACCCCTATCGGGCGCGAGTCGGCGGCATGTTAAAGGCAGATAAACACTTTTGCACTAATGAAAAATTGATTGCATAGATTCTATGGGAAGGAGGTATCCCTTTGGAATCTAATGACCACCCTCCAGAGGCGCGCTTAATATTCTACAGTGTCGGCTCGACTTAATCACAACCATCCAAGGTCTCTCAATCGAAGTGGGAAAAACTCTACCCGCCAGAGATGGAAACGGACGAGCTCAACGAGCCCGGATGAGGCGGACGAGTGTGGCCAGAGCAGCGGTGGGGCGGCGGCTTAAAAGAAAGAAATCAAAAACGCGTGAATAAAAATCTGTCGATATTTCATCCACGACTCGTAACGTGCCCCCCCCCCCCCCCGCCGGCCGCGCCAAGTTTGTCAAAGAGTGACAAACTTTTCAGCGAAGGGGCGCCGCGATCGTCCTGGAGCATCTAGTCACTTAAAATTTGAGGGCATACTTGAGCTGCTCTCCTCTTTGCCGCCATTGTCACGTCGGAAAAAAGGCTCCATGGCGCCGCCGCCGCCGCCGCTCAGAGGCTTTGATGGAAGCCCTCGGCTCCGGTGAATGAACTTTTTCCTCAGTCTCACACAAGAGCAGCCGCGGCTCGTCGAGCGGCAGTCGTAGCCTGGCGCCAGACTGATCTGCCCCCCCCCCCCCCCTGTGGTTTGAGTTCATTTGAATTTTTTGACTTTTCTCTGAAGATGACACAGATTCACAGATGCTCCTGTACTTGAGGAAAGAAAAAGACAAAAAAAAAAAAAAAACCCTCCCGTGTGGAACCACAACTCTCCTCGGCCTGCTCGGGAAACCCGTGTAAAAAAGATTTTTTCTTTTTTCTTTTTTTTTTTTTGTCAGAAACATGTCAAACCTGAAAATTGCTTGTTTCCACGGGTTCTCCCGCTAATTGCGGTGCTTCATTGTGCCCGCGCCGCGAATTGCGGACTTTTTTGTTGAGCGGCGACAGGTTTTTGTCTCATCTTTACAGCTTCCCGCGCTCGGCGGCATTACTCGGAAAAAAGATTAGCCGAAGTGGCTGCGAGAGAGAAAGTGGCTGCGAGACAGAGAAAGTGGCTGCGTGCTCGTGCATGCGCAAAGAACAAAAAGAAGAAAAAAAGCCCCCCCCCCCCCCCTCTATTATTCCGTGGAAATTATACTTACTCACAGGGTGCGGTCACATTCGGTGCGATACCTCTGGGTTCATTTCAGATGCTAAAGCGCGGTTCTTGCACTGATTGGTCCCGTTTGTTGCCGAGGAGATGAGATGCAGATACGATCCGCCTGCCTTCACGGGGACACGCGTCGACGTGACCGTTTATCTCTTCTGATGCTCCGCTCAAAGTTTCATTTCCTCAATGTGAAATTTGAACGCTCGCTCCCTTTTCAACTGGTTTATTTTATTATTTTTTATTTTTTATCGCACTCCGAGGGCACGCGGCCGCTGCGGGCCGTGTCACAGAGGAGATCATTTACACATTGAGTGTCGAGCGCTGAGAATTTAAGGCATCCGCTTATTGTCTGAACCCGTGAAAGCAATAACGCTGTGTAACCCGTCAACTATTCACTCTGCGTTTTTGGCAAAAATGGCGGCCGAATGAAAAGTTGATTGGAAGAACCGTTTCATCTCCGCCTTTGACGCCGTGACAGTCCGTGTGTCGGGGCCGCCTCGCAGTCTGACGCTTATTCATTTTTCTGAAAGAAAAAAAAAAAGAAGAGAATTGTGTACAAGACAAATCCATTAGAATGCGTAAAGCAAGAGACGGCAGCAAAGGCACGGCATGTTCCGTGCGAGATTATGCCTCTCCTTTAATAGATCTCTGCAGTTTTTGGCCTCTTTTGATGAAATGCCATCATAAATAGTAGTTGTCGAGGTAACCAACACGTCTCAGAGCGTTTTTTTTCTCCTCTGCAAAATACTAAAATATCCCAGTTCAGGGGGGGGGGGGAGGGGGGCTTTTCACAAAACAGAATGTCTCCTCTCTTTTTTATTTCTTCTTCTTCTTCTTTTTTTCCACGCGACAGAGGTGTGTGTGGTGGACTGTGGTCCCCGCGGCTCATGCATCAGCGGCATGTGTCACTGCGAGGAGGGCTGGACGGGACCAGAATGTGAGCAGAGGGACTGTCACCCACGCTGCATCGACCACGGAGTCTGCCGAGAGGGCAAGTGTGACTGCCACCAGGGCTGGACGGGCGAACACTGCACCATCGGTGAGCCGCGGTGACACGTACACGGCATCGCACACACACACACACGCACGCACACACGCACGCACGCACGCACTCACACTTTGACAGCAGGGCACAGAGGACAGGAAGTTCATGTATGGACGGGCCTAAAATGGCAACTTTGATGTGTGAGTGTCAGTGTATTTTTTTGGGAAAGCAGCGTCAAGCAGCTATCGGAAAGACACGGATCATGACACGGTTCTGCCGCTGCGTGTCGGCTCCAAGCGTGTACTTTTGTGCATGATGGGTATTTTGTGGAGCTGAGGTTTGATTACCGTAAAACTAAAATCAGTCCACTCCCGTCAACCCCATGTTTTTTGTCTTTCTGAATATTGATCAGCTGCAGGAAAATGTCTGAGAACATTTACTCGATTACTGTACTTTTGAATATTTCAGTCTTCAGTTACTTCACACTTCAACTCAGATTTCAGCGCAGCTAATGTGTTCACCGTACCGTTTCCACACATTATGTTGCATATTCATACATCAAACTAAAAGATAAACATGAACTCCACCCGAAGCAGATGCAACAATAACATCTTGTTCATATGTTTATTTACTGTACATCTAATCTATAAAGATATAACTCGTATGGGGGCCATTGTACTTTAGGATGTAAACATTACTGGTAATACTTTACTTATACTTAAATAAAATGCTGTATCAAGGACTTGTAAAATATTTTTGAATGCTGTTGTCTTTGAATTGAATTCTTCCATCACTAAGCGTGCTGAATATAAGTTATATATTAACAGTCCAGTTTTGTTTGGTTTTTGACTACTGCAAGCAAAAGCTCCCCGGCCCTGGAAAATGTTGCCTTATGTAAATGTTTGAATTCTTAAAACCCCTATTCAATTTTCTCTACAGAGAAAATCTAAATGGAAATGTATTTCATTTTAAAATGCTGCTAATTACATCTGAGGATAATTCGGGCAGGTCATCTATTCCGCTGAAAAGAGCCAAAGCGTGATCTATATCCTTCGGTTGTTTCCGCCGGCTGGCCTTCGGTTTCCTGCGCTCCTTTTCCCCCATCCTTTTTGCGAACACCTCGCATCAACTTTGTAATTTTCCCATCATCCATTTAGATATTCAACCCTTTAGACTGCTGAAGTGAGGCCCCCGCATTAGCGAGTCAAGGGCAGGTGTGTAGGGAGCCGACAAAAGCCACGGCGAGGCCCCTTTGGAATATCATTTTTGTGAAATGGCAGTGCTTCACCCGGCATTAATGAGATTAATGAGTCCTGAGATGTCACTTCCCCGGCGACCTTTGACCCCGAACCTCCTCAACACCTCGCCCGCTGTCAAAGGTCCTGCAGTTAAACCCTGACACGCCGCGTCCAACAGCATCCCCCCAAGTGTCATCGCCAGACCCTCTCAATGACGACCTATCCTCCGAGGAGCCGGCAGATCTCGCTCTCCAAACTGCTGAACCCCAATTACGCACTTGCAAGTTCTCTCATCAGTCGCCCGCCCCCCCCCCCCCGCCCCCCCCCCCCCCCCCCCCCCCCCCCCGCCCCCTCCTCCACAACGCAGGTCCCTCTCCTGCGTTGTGGAGGAGGGGGCGGAGAGGAGATTGGGAGTAAGGGAGTTGACGGAGGATGGTGTTAATCCCTCTCCCTCCTCCGTGCCGACCGTTGGCCGTCCACTCTCCCTCGGTCCTCTCCTCCTCACGGCTCCCGTCGGAAGAGTAACTAAGCTTATTTTGTCTTTTCCAAAAACAAACCTGAATAACTGCCATTTGCACAAAGCGCCCTTTTTTAAGCACATTACACGGCCGACGCTTGAATAGAGGACTTCCTCGGCCACTCTTTTGTCACGCGCATCGAGATCCTGTTTCATATATGGGAGTCTCGACCCATTGTCAGTGCTCTCACAGCGCCGCGGTTTACCACTAAGGTGTGTGTGTGTGGGGGGGGGGGGGGGGGGGGGGGGGGGGGGGGGGGGGGGGGGGGGGGGGGGGGGGGGGGGGGGGGTGGGGGGGGAAACAACGACGACAACAACAACAACAACAAAAAGAACTTTGTAGTATCCTGCTTCGTGATGCGTTTGCGTTAGAGCGAGGGCGAGGCCACAGACCTCCTCACGAGCAGACAGACGGTGAAGTTGGGGGGGGGGTTTGGGGGGAAAACCCGCCCAGATGAAAGGCCCGAAAGGCGAAAGAGTGTCTCAACGCCCGCGCACAGAGAGCAACAGCGCGGTTTCCCCCCTCGCGGCAGCCTGTCGCGGATGGGGAGTGTTGACAGTGAATATTTTTACCGAGCTCCAGAGCCCGAATTCACTCGCGCCGCCTCCTGCGGAGAAGAACCGCAATCTTTGACAGAGGGGAAAAATAAATAAATAAAGATGATGATCTGTTATTCTGATTAATCACATCGGCGCTCTTAAGTTCGTCTTACGGTTAATCCCCCCCCCCCCCTCAACTATGAATCTTTTAAATCTGCAGCTTCCTTTGTGTCTCTCTCTCTTTTTCTCTAATCAATTTTTCCACTTGTATTTCCCTGTTTTGTTTTTCTTGGCCTAACTCTCTGTCTGTCTTCCTGTCTTCCTGTCTGCCTGCCTGCCTGCCTGCCTGTCTGTCTCTCTCTCCAACTCCCCTCATGGCTTACATGTATAGCCCTGGATTCCAGAGTATCAGGTAAAGGAAAAAAGAAAAAAACACTTTTCACTTTGCTTGAGATTGATACTTTTCGTGCAGGATGCTTCTTTTTTTTTTTCTCTCTCTCCGCGATCCAGCAGAACCTTTATTTGATTTAATTTTTTTTGAAATGTACAAAAAATACAAAAGCAATTTTCCTCGCTGTCAGTGATATCAGTCATATCCTGTCACTCACGCTTAGTATTTGCTATTCAGCTCAACCACCACGACGTCTGTGATTTGCACACACACGCGCGCGCGATGTTGAGAGATTGAAATTAGGGCAGAAACTAAAAAAAACGCAGCAAAGGCAACGGTTATCTCCTTATCCTTATCCTTTTTTTTTCTCCAAATATACAAACAAAAGTTGGCAGGTACATCAACAACATGTCAGCACCCGTTTTATTTAAAAAAAAAACATTTTGTGCTCCCTGAAAGTTACAAGAAGTCGATGTGTTTGTCAGTCTTAGCTCTCTCTCTCTCTCTCTCTTTTTTTTTTTTTTTTTTGCCAACACGGGAGATAAGTAATTTTCTTTTTTCCAAATGTTTCCCCCTTTCCTTTCGGCCGTGTAATAGGAGCAGTCAAGATAGGATATAAAGGTAAATTGAACCACTACCACCACCCCCCCCCCCCCCACCCCCCTCCCAGGGAGATTGTCACGAACAATCCCTCCCTTTTCGTTGTCTTTCCTAGCACGGCGTTTATACACCTGTTCTATGTCCGAGTCGATCATGATGTTTCTGCTGTGATCCTGCTCCCCCCCCCCCCCCCCCCACCAATATGTCCCCTCATATCCTGTCCGTCCTAACCCGACTCCACGGGCCCATCACCCCCCCCCCTCCCCCACCAATATGTCCCCTCATATCCTGTCCGCCAAACCCGACTCCACGGGCCCATCACCCCCCCCCCCCCCCCCCCCCCCCCCCCCCCCACCACCACCAATATGTCCCCTCATCTTCTGTCTGTCCTAACCCGACTCCACGGGCCCATCAGCCCCCCCCCCCGCCAATATGTCCCCTCATCTCCTGTCCGTCCTAACCCGACTCCACGGGCCCATCACCTCCCCCCCCACCCCACCCCCCACCAATATGTCCCCTCATCTCTTGTCCGTCCTAACCAGATTCCACGGGCCCATCACCCCCCACCCCCCACCAATATGTCCCCTCATCTCCTGTCCGTCCTAACCCGACTCCACGGGCCCATCACCTCCCCCCCACCCCACCCCCCACCAATATGTCCCCTCATATCCTGTCCGTCCTAATCACCTCCTGTCCGTCCTAACCAGATTCCACGCCCCCCCCCCCCACCCCCCCCCCCCCCTTGTCTTAATTCAATGTGTCTGCCGGATTAAACGGCCCGGACCGGTTGTGGTTCAGTCATTTTTATTTCATTTCTTTTCTTCACCCCCTCCACCGGCAGGAATGCGATCTGGCGGCAAGTGCTCTGTCTCCTGTAAACGTAGAGACTGTTGGTCCTCCCTCCTTCTTCCCACACTTCTTCTCCTATATACATTATACTGTACACTTCCCTTTTTCCCCCTTTGATGTTGCTGTTACTTCACATGAGTGTTTTTAACATTCGCAAAGGGCTCTTCCCGCTTTCATTACTTTCCCGGGCAAAGAAAGAGAAAAGAATCTTCCAAGACAGCCACCGATTCTCCGCCTCTTTGAATTCACAGAGAATCTCGATTCAGACGGAGAAGGAGAGAAAAAAAAAAAACTCAACTCAACAAGTCAAACTCAAAAAGAATCATTTCCTCATGTGATTTCTCAAATCACACTTTGATTTAAGCAGAAAAAGCAGCTTCCCACGAGGATTCGACCCGACGTGCATATTTGCTATCTGCCATTGGCCCATTTAGTAAAGGACAGAAGTCTTCCCCGTTTTTTCATATATTTTTTTTTCTTAAATCTCATGCATTTCACTTTTCAGTGTAGCTGAACATGCTCCTGAAACTCATGTGAAACGACCGTATCTCCTCACACCCTCCTCCACATCCCCAGTCCTGTCAGAGGTGTATCGTACTGTATGTTCACTCGATGCTGTCTCTTATCAATTTTTTGTCCCTCCTCTACCCCACGTCCACTCTCAAATGCCACCCTCTGCTCCCGTCTTCTCACCCCCAACCCCCACCACCCCCCCCCACCCTTTTCTGCTCCTTTTCGCCACCGTGTTCTGATTTGCTCGGGCTGTTTGACACGTGCATGATGTGTTGACAGACGGCTGCCCCGGGCTGTGCAACAACAACGGAAGGTGCGTCCTGGACCAGAATGTGTGGCACTGCATCTGCCAGTCAGGATGGAGAGGGCTGGGATGCGATGTGGCGACCGAGACGCTCTGCTCGGATGGGAAGGATAACGAGGGAGGTAGGAATAAATGAGAAGCCTTGTACAAATAGTCTTTTAGCCTTGGAAGGAAAAAAAAGAAAAGAAAGAAAGAAAGACGTGTGTGTAACACTTATTGTGCCAGACAGCAAATTTGCTTTGATGTGGCTCCTCAGCGACAGTGCAAACAAACAAAACAAATCAATCATACATAAAACATCACTGGAAACAATATGCAAATGTTGCGGCGGAGCAGAACTGTTGAAAGAAAAGAATTGTGCTTTAAAATATACAGGAGATCAATTACAACGGGTGCTCGAGACCATATATGAATATCCCGCGAGCTAGATTTCTAATGAACTGCTCCTCAGCCTGATCAACAAGCCCGGAGCTTCTGAGGTTCACACTAGGTGACACCCTTTTTCTAATAGTTGAGACTTGCACGTCACCCGCAAGCTCAACACCGCAGCGGAGAGTCTCCCCCTCACTCCCTTTTGTCAAACCCTAACGCATCCAGGTCAACAGAGCTTCTTTCCTCCGCCCCTTCCTGTTCTTCCAGACGGCCTCGTCGACTGCATGGACCCAGACTGCTGCGCTCAGACCTCCTGCCAGGGTCAGACCTACTGTCGCGGCTCGCCTGACCCCACCGCCACCGCGGGCCAGGGCCAGAGCGCCGCCGGCCAGCCCACGTCCAGGGGCTTCTATGACCGCGTCAGCTTTTTGATTGGCCCCAGCGGCAGTCACGTGGCGCCCGGGGAGAACCCGTTCAACAGCAGGTAGGCGGCTCACCGAATATCGCTGACGGCTCTTCAAATTGTTTGGATCACGTCGGCTGTTTTATCGTCTCATTACCAGTCGGGACCAGGCGCCCGTGTTTGTGCAGCCACGCCGGGACGTCGAGCGATCTCGCTCCTCTTTGTGTTTGCAGTTGCACTTGCACGTGTGTTTACGCTGGCGTCACTGCCGCAAGCTCTTCACATAAAACAAAAAAAAAAAAAATGAAATTCTCATGCCTATGCGTCGGAGACAGCCGTAGCTGGAGGCTATCGCTCCGTCCCGCTGTTGTGAACGCAATATCTCACCAACACCTTGAGGGAATCCCTTCGAACTTGCTAGACGTGGACACGGGGAATGTCAAATGTCAAAGGTCGAAAAATCACTGTGACCTCACCGTTTGCGAACGCCCACAGGGAATGCAATTACATCTGGCACAAACTTTTCGCTTGAACTCGAGGCTGACCTGATTAGAGTTTCGGGGGCGGGGGGGGGGGTTTGGGGCTCATTAACGCGATATCTCTGAAAATGCCTCAGATTGGCGGTAAAAACCCTTTCACGATGGACCTCGAGGATTGCATGATCAGAATGTGGCGGTCAACGGTCACCGTTGCATCCTTATGACAGAATACACCTTTATTAGGTTCCCTGACAAATGTGAATGACATTGCTGTGATAGTGTTTGGTGATAATTAGCTGACAGCTCGGCACGCAAGCATGTAAGGAACAATGCGGCCGTGGTACGCATTGTACTGGCTAGATGTCAACATGCTAAAGTTAACAGGGCCTGAATACAGTCTCACATACAGTAGCGCGGCCGCAGACTGTTCCCTATCCTTGCAAGTGCAAGTGTCTTTGCTGGTTTCAGACCGACACAGTTGATATATTCCCATCCAGCGTCAGCCTTAAATACCAAATTCACTCTTGGAATGGGGAGCATTGCTATAAAAAAGAACTTTCGATCATCACAAACCCTGGTCTGAATTAAAGCGACACAGTGTGTCAGCGCTAATAATGTCGGAGACGGCGCTCTGATTGCTTTATTGCAAAAAAACAATGTGCCCAAAAACACACCAGTGATTTATTAAGAGACAAGCACAATCCTTTGGAACCATGTGGCTGGTGCAAGAACCTTTTTTTCATCTACACTTAAACTACAAGAATTGAATATGGACTCAGCCGTCCACGCACCAGCCCCAATGCGCCCCAAACTGCCATTTTGTATAATCTTCTTTTTTGACACCTTGCAGCATGATGGCGCGTTCCTCCACAGCTTGCTCCAGGAATTCAAGTTCCATGGCGTTTTATTCGAGGTAAAGACGTGAATTGAAATGTGTCATATGAAAGCAAAAAGGAGACGTTATCCTGCGAACTGCATCGATGTCCGAACCAAAGAGACTTCGTTGTCATCTCTCATCCAAGTGCACCGGCCCCCGCATTTGCTCAGCACCACGAGCGGAGTTTGTTCTGTGAGGGATGGAGAGGAAAATGATTGCCAACTGTGTGCAGAAGGCTTTGGGAATATTTTTCCTCCAATAGTTTAAAGTAATCCTTATGTAAATAGCATGCTTTACTGAAAATATAGAATGAGGCGACCCCCCCCCCCACCCAAGCCGGGTTCTCAGTAATCCTCGTCCTCATTGTCTTCAGCTTATTGTCGATTTCATGTCTGGCAGTGGCATTAGCTCCCTTGCTCCAAAAAAATATTCATTTGGCTCTCTTATTTTCTTGTAGAAGTTAGTTATACTGTCAAAACACGGCGGTGCCATAGCTCTGCAAACATGCACGCCACCAAATATGACAAAATTAACATTGTGCCGTCATCAGCACAAACATTACACCCGTGACATCTTTTTTTCGGGCCCACATTTTTCAAACGTTCATTTGAGGGGATGAGGTGAATAATGTATGACAGCCTTCGCACGAGTATACATTATGAAAAAGATTTTTTGAGGCACTGGAAGGATGCCAGCGGAGCATCAAGACTTCCAACGGCGGCGGCGGCGACTGTTGTGCCGAGTCGTGGAGTATCTGATGTCTGACGGTGTTTAGGATGGGAAACACTTAGAGGTCACTCGTCTGCCTCTATTTTCTTCTTCTTCTTTCTTTTTTACGAAGACGTTGTGTAAGCCTAGACAAAGGGAGCAGGTTTCAGCGTGCGGTCAGGTTTCAGAGCTGGGCTGTAAACCTGTGCCTCGGATAGCACAGAGAATTAAACATGTGTTGTGGGTTTTGTGCCAACCCCCCCCCCCCCCCCCCCCCCCCCCCCCCCCCCCCCCCCCCCCCCCCCGGGGCCCCTGCTGCCGCCACCACCGGTCCCCCAGCCGTATCGCATGTCCCCGCACCAAGTCTCCCATTGGGTTTTCAGATGGTGTTTTTTCCACGGCCTGCGTGAGACAATGACAGATAAGAATGCGCGAATTATATGATTCATTTCTTTGGGTCTCGGCAGGTGGTGTGACTCGAAGTTTTTTTTCCCGGGGCTCCGGCTCTCGAGAAAAAGATTAATAGAGACGCGGGGGGAAGAAAGAGTGAACCCTCGCCGGGGCTCTTAAGTGGCCTTGTTCCCCGAGCCGGTAAATAAAGGACGGGAGGCGGTTTTTGCGCCGCGCGTGGAGCTGGGAGGGAAGCGAGAGAGGCTAAAGGTGCTGATCGCCCTCGTCCCATCCGCGCAATGACCCGGAGCTACAGCGGCGAAACGAGACATCTTTCTCTCGCCTTTGGAATGATTAAATGTTGATGGGGAAATATCGCACTGTCTCCCGCACTCACTTTAAAACAAAGGGGGCTGACCTGGAAGAATTGCAGAGGAAGGATAATCAGTTCTGGGGCGAATTCGGCCCCGGAAAAAGGCCGGCGGCCATGTTGACAAATGGCCGAAGATTCCTGAGGCTTTAATCACGTACGAGCCTCCCGTGTCCGTGATTCATGGAGCAAACACGTCGAAGGAAAACGCCGTTTTTTCCAGGGGGAGGGGGCGGGGGGTGCTGGAGGTGGAGGGCCTTTTGACCAGAAGCAAAATCTATTTGCCAGCGTGAAAACTCTGGGTGGGTGGTTGGGTAAGGTGTGTGAGTAATGCTCTCCCGTGCTGGACTAAATGCCTTAAGTGAAGTACTCAAACCGCCCCGACAGCCCTGGTGGCGCTGCTCTTTGACCAGTCGTAGGAGGCGGGTTCATATAAGGCAGGTTGTGCAAAACAAGGTCAAAAAAACAACCAAAAAATAACGTTTGCTTTTTCTAAAAAGAGGACTTTCTCTTTGGCCCCCATAGCCGTTAAAATGCCCTTTTTCCTCTCACATCCACGCTGTTCATGAGTCGCCTCTCCCCCCACAAGCTGCCGTGGCGATGCTTTTTCATGGTGTTGCATTGCCCTTCTTCTTTTTTTTTATTTGTCTTATTTCTTTGTGGGAGTTTGCCTCCAGCGTCGCACGTTGTTGTTCTGGATTCCTGCACGGGGGGCCTCTCGACGCGTCACGCCGCCTGGCTCTTCCGCAAAACCCAGGCGCGCGTCACGGGGATACCTGCGACCGAGCTGAAGGGCTCGTTCCCGCCGCGGTTTCCTGTTGATGTACTGTCTTTCGTCGCGGGCATCGCCGCGGAGATTCATCACACCAGCGAGCACACGACTCGAGCGGGACACTGACAAAGGGGCTCTTCCTTTCGGAAGGAAGGAAAAAGCTTTGGATGGCATCCGCCCCCGACAAAATACATTTTTAAGGGGGAAGTTCCAGAATTCAGCGAGGTCATGGCCGACAGCGACCCTGCGAGCGCTTCACCCCTTCACCTCCTTTGAGTCGCCTACTGCCGAGTGCATTGTACACGTCATTTACCAAGTTGACTTTGCTCAGCAGACTGATTATTTAACTGCGTGTGTGTTGCATGTTGGCAAGATAATATGCTGTAGGTTTTAAATTCTTAGCTTTGATGCCTCCTGTTTTTTTTTGTTGGGGGGGGGGGGTCTATGCTCCTCTCACAAATTGAAAAGCCCAAAGAGCAATAGATCTTTTTTTAAATAGAAACAGGGTGTAAGTGAGAGACAGATAGAGAGAGAAAAATCATTTCTGTACTCCAGGAATATAAATGCTGCAATACATGTGCGAGATTATGCAAAAATCTTTGCAAAAAAAAAAAAAAAAGACGGGCTGTCAGCAGCAATGCACGGACACTGCGAGTTGCTCCGAGAGAGGTGGCATTCTCCGTGAATAGCAGCCTCTGACGTGTGTGTGTGTGTGTGTGTGTGTGTGTGTGTGTGTGTGTGTGTGTGTGTGTGTGTGCCCGTGACTGTCAGTGAATCATACCTCGCCGCTCCTGCTGCCGGCGAACGGAGCTGGCGCTTGTTTTGCGGCCTTGGCGCCTCGGACGCCGGCTGGCGTTGTTTGTTCACTCAGCCCCCTGTTCTCCCTGTGTTTGTTTGCCCACGCAGCCTGGCGTCAGTCGTCCGGGGTCAGGTCCTCACGGGAGACGGGACGCCGCTGATCGGAGTCAACGTGTCTTTCCTGCACTACCCGGAGTTCGGCTACACCGTCACGCGGCAGGATGGAATGTAAGCGAGTCTCTTTACTCTCACGCACACGCGCACACGCGCACTCGCCAAGGCTGATTTGCAGGATCCAAATGAACGTGCGCCTGTGGATGAAGCTCCGCCCTTTTGACGTCACACTTTGCCCTCGCAACGACGCATGCTCAGGGGTGTGCTCTGCCGTCCCCGGACTGGCATGGGAAACGCCGTACAGCGCGGGGAGAGTCGTCCTGGCGGTTATCCAAAAAGGCGCTCAAGATAAATCGAAACCCGCCGCACATTGTGGCCCGGAACCATCCCTCATGCAAATGTCAGCGCGGCGGAGGCCATTTTGAAGCAGGCTGTTTAAAATGCATTGAATCAGCGCGGGTAGAATCAATCTGCCCGCGGTGTAGTAAAACACGGGATTACTGTCTGACCTTCTCCCGCTATTACCGGCGACAGGTCCTTAATAATGGGAGTGCAAATACATACAAGACAAGCGTCTGTCACATATTTTACAGGAAGGGGTGTCACTCTCTGGGGGCTAGGGGCTTTATATTTTTGGAGACGTTCGGCAGATACGGGCGAACCAGGCCCGCCTTTCAAATTCAACACACGCAGAGGTCACGTTTATGTGCTGGTGGCGCGGAGTGGAGGCCGCGCGGGCGGCGGAGAATTGGTCCCCACCTATCGGAGGATTAGCTGATTTTCTTCAGATATTCTGCCCCGCGACTCTTCTGACAGGGAGCGTGATAAATGGTCGGGGATAATCACACTTGGTTAGCCAACAGATCGGCTCAGTGTTTTAAAAGAGAGGGTGGGGGGGGGGGGGCCTCTTGCAGCTGTGAGCTCCCCACCGCCCAGAGTGGAGAGCGCTGGAGAAGGAGGCTGTTTTAGGTCAGCTGCACAGCTTGGATGTGTCCGTGTGTGTGCGTGTATGAGAGATGTGCATGAGCCTTCAACTCTGCAAGCGTGTGCGCGCGTGTTTTCCGTGCATGCGGATGCATGCATGCAATGTCACCACGCAGATGCTTTACCCCCTGGGTAGTGGAGCTCGCCGGAATATATAGAGCCGCACTTCAAAGACTCGCCCTTCATTTCCAAACCAGTAACTTTTCCCTGAGTAATGCCGTACTAATTAAAACCATTTCGCCAGAGAGAACTGCCAAGACTCGAGACCCCAAACCAAAATGCAACCAGTGAGTGTCTTCTTGCGCTATGCCTGGTCGAGCGAGAGTCATAAATTAGACTCAGTGAATGATAATAATATGTGGAGAGGGAGGCTCTGCGGAGGGAACACACTTGAAGGGGGGGAAAGTTCTGTCTTCAGAAGGATGAAGCCTTTTCAGGCTTAGTCTTGAATTCAATATTTACTTTGCACTTAGAGTTAAATGGCACAATTGTAATACGTTTAAACTCTGGCCATCGATCTCATAGGTAATACTAACATATTTTACACAACCACCCCTAATTGCTGAGATCCGGAAATGTGACAACCTTGCTGAGGAGTCCCAAGTCCCGTGGGGAAGAATTACTCATGGGCTGCTTTCAGACGCGCACTGAAGTCCGGGCATTTTCCTGAGCGAATACAGCAGGAGAATCTCCAGAAGTGGGCGGGCGAGGGGGCTCCCCAGCCCGCACGCGCCACCCCTCACCTGAAGGCTCAGGGAAGTGTTCCTGCTGTTGTGAACGCGTCTGAGGCGGACAAACTTCGTTTGCTTCGTTCTTGATATGTGAACTGCAAAATCCAGAACCCAAAGTACATATTGAATGTAAAGTTCAACCCCCCCCCGATTTACCCATCTATCTTGCCGTAGTTCTGTGCAAACACACATTTCCTTTGCAATAATAACTGATAATAAGCAGAGCTCACTTTTATTTTCAAATAAAGTGGTTTTGAACTATATCTGAATATATCTTCTGTAGGATTCGATAACGATGTTGCCATCTTCTCAGATCTCAGCACCTACTTCAATGACTATAATGTCATAATGCCACTATGAAAATAACATCCAAGTATTATTAGCTTCTGTAGATGCATCTGAAATCTAGTGTATTTATAGCTAATAAATATATAATTTACCCAATTAATTCCTGTCTGTGTTTACATTGTGAGTCCTTTTTTCTCCATGTAATGATCACTTGTTAAGGTTTGACCTCTTGGCCAACGGCGGCGCCTCTTTGACGCTGAGCTACGAGCGCGCCCCGTTCCCCACGCTGCACCGCACGGTGTGGCTGCCCTGGAACGTCTTCCACGTGATGGACACCGTGGTGATGAAGAGGGAGGAGAACGACATCCCCAGCTGCTACCTGACGGGCCTGTTCAGGCCCCACCCGCTCATCCTGGCCACGCCCCTCTCCACCTTGTACAAGACCTCCCCGGAGGACAGCCCCATCATCCCGGAGACCCAGGTGAGACATCTGCCACAGGGGCGGCACACTACATGGCCTTTGTGGTCCCAGTGCCCAGTTTCCTCCTCCGATTTGAACGATTTTAATAATTCAACCCGCGTTTGATCCCGACATTAGAAGGTTTACTGTCGTGAAACACACAAATAAAGAGTCACGATGATGCCGTTATCTTCCTTTTCGCCACGGCTTCTCTCGCTTTGTTTGCCTTTGAGCTTTGATTGAATCCAGGCATCTCCCTAAATACTAAGCCATAAATTGTCTCACAGCAACAGTAAATATATTCTCAGAGCACATCACACGGAGGTTACATGCCTCAGGATTTTTGGTTTCTCTCCATTTGGCTCCAGAAATCAGAGTTGGAAAAGTCCCTAAATGCAAAAATGTGACTGTGTAGCCATTGCTGGTTCGATTCAAAACATGGGGAAATAAACGCTTGGACTTGTTTCCAGCATGATTTATAGTGGCAGTCTGAGATACAACTATTGGGATACAATAAAAAGAGTGACGCATATCGAGTCATGGTGTTGAAATAGAAGTGGGGTTATTTTTTTTTCTCACAGCTTTCTAAAGCGCTCTGACCGTAAATAGTTTATGATACTGTCTTTAGCCGTCCTCCTCATTAAATTACAGCAAAGCCCTGTTGCCCTTGCTGCTCGAGTCGGCCCCTCACGCTGTGTGTTTGGCAACCGGTCTGACTGCTAATTAAAATCCTCAGGTGCTCCACGAGCAAGTGGCCATACCCGGCAGTGACCTCAACCTGGTCTACCTGAGCTCCAGGGCAGCTGGCTACAAGCCCATCCTCAAGGTGCTGCTGACCCGGGACCGTCTGCCCTTTGGCCTGATGAAGGTGCACCTGATGGTGGCCGTCATGGGCCGTCAGTTCCAGAAGTCTTTCCCCGCCTTCCCCGACCTCTCCTACACCTTCATCTGGGACAAGACGGACGCCTACAGTCAGAAGGTCTTTGGCCTGGCGGAGGCCGTGGGTGAGTTCCCGCTGCGACGTGCCCGACCGGAGAGGCTGCGTGAGCGCAGGTTCACCGCGGGACACTCGAGCCACCTTCAGGCAATGAACCCTGGTTGAACTTTGGAAGATTAATCTTCGTTTTTTTTTTTTATTATATGAATTGAGGATTATTTAGTCAGGGACTTTTATTTTTATTACCATGTGCAATATTTACTGACTGGTCTGAAATCCTAAAATCCCCTACTGCTACTTTTTTTTTTTTTTTTTTTAAGGGCACTGCTCTTTTGCTGACGTCTTTGTTTTGCCTGTATGATATTTCAGCAGCAAGTGCACTGGATGAAATATTGCCCACGAGGCAGTCGTCTGAAAATATCCAGCGAGGCGTCAATAGTCACGATAAAACCTACCGACCAATAATAACAGAACCTTTTGATCTGATCATACGTAACAGAATATCTTTATTCATTTTTGTTTAAAATGATCACCCAAGTGTCATCTGAAGGGTTATACTGGGTTAGGGTGCGCATATTGTTTTGTTTATGCAAAGCTACGTACATTTACGTTTTAATAACTTGCAAAAAAGATGTTTTCAGAGGGTACCTCCAGCTTACATTTGCCGCTTCCAGACATGCACTGAAGTCCAGACATTTCCTTGGAAGTTTGAGAACGCACATGTGAGAACGCACATGTTGCTGCGGACATTTATTGGGAACTTTTCCTGCCAGACCCCCCCCCCAGTAAAAATGTCCAGAAATTGTCAGTGAGCCCATGCGAGAATGCAGCAGGGAAAAAAAAAAATTCTCCGGGGGATTCACGGCGAGCACGTGGGCGGCCGCTCTACCGAGCCATTACCCTTCGCCTCAATGTTCCAGAAATGTTCCCGCTGTTGTGAACTCGTCTGGCTTCAATAATCTCCCGCTGCGTTCTTCATATGTGAAACAGCAAATGTCCAGAAAATTGGGTTCGGACATTCTCGTGTCGGAAAACGGCTTCATTATAGAGTGGGGGGGGGGAACTTCACAACCGCGCACAGTCAGGAGGATTCGTTCATGGCTCATGGCTGTGACCGTACCGCGGCGTTTTATGATGTCGACGATAATGTGCTCCATCTGAGCCTTTTTATTGTTTAAATAATTCACGCCGCTTTACACACTATTCCGGGGATGCGCTTTATTTGCATTTACAACGTATAAAACAGACAAATGAGAGGAGAGCACATAAAACGCAAACTGTGCGCAGGTGAAAACGCAGGAACCCCACAGGTCTTCTAAAAAATCATCCCAGCTGGAGGAAATTACATAGTCGATGAGAGCGCGGGCAGCGGCAGATGCGGAAAAACAGCCCCGACGCGCGGCGAATGTCTTATGGAGCGCGGGGCCTCGTCGCCCCGCCGTAAGTGTCCGATAAGGAGGTTGCGACCTCGCCTCACCGGGGGCCTCTGCTGTCGTTACTTTCAGTGTCGGTGGGATATGAATACGAGTCGTGCCTCGACGTGGTGCTCTGGGAGAAGAGGACGGCGATGTTGCAGGGCTTTGAACTGGATGCCTCCACCATGGGGGGGTGGATGTTGGACAAGCACCACATATTGGACATTCAGAACGGTAAGAAATATTCATCTATATATATATATATATATTTATATTTATGGTGTGTGTGTGTGTGAAGCATAAAGATAGGTGGACTCCCAGGGTTCTTTACCCTGAATCACCTCAATAAATATCTGAATCAAAAGATGAATTATGTTTCGTCATCCCATCTGGAGATAATAGAGGAGAGTTGTGAAGGGCTGATCATTCACAGTAATGACGGAATAAATCAGTGAGGGGAAGTCACCGGGGTGCGAGGCTCGCCGCGATTTCCACACCGCTCAGCTATTCCAGGAAGACGGCCCCGTTGGCCGCCCGCGGAGGCTCAAGCTTTTCGGTGAACAGGCGTCATGTTTTCATTCTCGCATTAATTCAATGGACCAAATTACATTTTCCTGCGCCGTCATCAAACTCCCCCCCGGAACCGCTTTGGACCGCCGAAGCACAATAGAGCGGACGAGCGTCCGCTCCGAGGGGGGCCGGCGCCGGCGGAGGAGACGCGACAAAGGCGAAAACGCACCTGATGACACCATCAGATGCGCATACATCACTGGGCCGTTGGCCCGCGTCACAGTACCGCGAGGTCACACTCTATAAATCAGACAATCCAGTCTGGTTGCCAATGTTGTAACTGTGCAGGCAGTAATACGACCGCAATTACGAGAAGCGGGGCCCTCGGGGTGCTGCGCGTTGTCAGTTCGCCGGGCGGCTGTTTTGACACTCCAGCCCGCAAGTGTTGTTCCAGCTGTCCGACGCAATTTGTGTCCCCGTCATCTCGAAGACAGTCGAGGTTAAAGTCTCGGCCTTCAGCGGAGTCCTTAGTCCTGCGCTGTCATATTAGGGTTCTTTACTGGATGTTCAGTTAGTTTTGTGGGGGGTGGGGGGGGTTATTGCGTGTTTATTCGGTTTTGGGTGGGCACTCTTCTTTTCCTTTTTTTTTTTACTGGGCTAATTCCAAATGCTGTTTTTTTGTGGGGGGGGAATTCCATTTTCAGTTACTAGGATTTTGCAAAAGTCACGGATGGATTGCAGATTGATTGACTGAGTTCTCGCCAGACTGTTGTGTCTTTAAGGCCTCCGAGTCTGCGGATTTTCTTTTGCTTTTTTTCCCCCCTCGGTCGCTGCATCGCTGCTGAGGAACTGGGCTTAGTTACAAACGATTTTTTTCTTCTTCTTCTTCTTCTTCGTCTCCTTCGTCTGATTCCACTTTATTTTTATCACCGAGAAGCTGTGCAAACGTTACAGCTGATTTAACGCGTAGATGCGAACCAGATGTTTTTCCAGTCTGCCTACCCATCCTCTCTCAGCCTTGTGCTTCTCGACAGCCGCAACGGGATTTTTTGTCAAGTGTGTTTCTCCTATTGTGCGCGTGCGGGGTCGGCGCGACGCCGCATATTCAACATGTAGACAGAACTGTCAAAAATGTCCAATTTTTTAAGTGGCTTTCAAGTCAAAAAGGAGTTTTCAGAGCTCTTAGTGTGAAAGATAAAGACAAATAAAGTCCCGTCACTCCGAGAGAGATAAACTTTTTCACTTAGCAAGAGCAAGAGAAGTGCAAAATTATCAAATTGCCTTCTCTTTTCAAAGAGGAAATATTCCTCTCTGTCATCATCGGGAGGAGGAAGTATGACTCAACGAAGCATCTTTCTAGCGCGTCTTTGTCCGACTCTTTTATTTATTGCACACCTACAGTCACTTTGTCGTTCAGGGGTCACAATATTCACCTAAGAGGGTTTTTTTTTCTTTTCTGATTCACTCCCCTTTTTTGCTGTTTTTGCACGAGTTAATATGAAGTCAATTCCTCTGGAAGCAGCAGAAATGACCAAATTTAGTCGAAGGTGAGCTCTTGTCGGGCGACGCACTTCAGCGAACACTTCAGTGTGCATCGCCTTGAAGCCGCCTCACGGCAAACAAACAAAAGCCTTTATACAGTAATTACTATGCCAGTCTGTGCAATTGACGGGTGAATCCCTTTTAAATGTATTTTTTCTTTCAAATGAAATACCTTGTACCCCGCGTTCGTCAAAGGCTTGACTCATCATAACACATAAAAAGAAAGAAAGTATGCATTAATCACCTCAGTGTGTGATTAAGTTGTAGTGAATAAGGCGCAAGAGAAATAAACGAGGTTCACCGGTTTAACAGGACGCTGTTCATGTTTGTGTGTACCCCCCCCCCCCCCCCCCCCCCCCCCCCCGGTGCTACATATCTTTTATTTCAATCTCTACTGTCTTCAATAACACGTGGGAGAAGAACCCGAGCTGACCAATCACAGAATCTCCGTGCGGTATCCCCACAGCCCCCCGACGAGTGGCTACACAGCTACGATGTGAAGAGAGATTTATACGAGTTCTGGAGCCTCTTCACAGACCCTCCGCAGCTTCCTGGCGCAACGTGTAAATCTGGCGCTGGCATCGCTGAGTTGTTGTTGTTTTTTTGCAGCCGGTGGTCCACCGAGCTTTAAATAAAACCTCCGGGGTTATTCGCGCCGCTCGACATCTTGGCAAAGAGGGGATGTTTGTGCCGATAGACCTTCGGCCTGCTCCTTGAACCCAGTCTGTTAGGGCATCTCACGCGCGCACCTACAAACAATTCGTTCCACAGCACAATGCGCATCGGCTCTGCGCAGCCACGCAGTCCGTGCATTCTGTATGTATATTAGGTCCCCTCGCATCTCGGAGGTGGTACAAACCGTCTTCCGTCAGATGCGGGCTGTGGCAAAGCTGTCAGAGAGCCGCTCCCTGAGACGGGAGTCCTCCCTTTTACTTTGCTCAAAACCTTGATGCCGCTCGGCCCTGCTTCTCCGTTGAACGTCGGAAAGAACAGACATACTGCAGGGGGCCCATTGCCGAGCCCAATCTGTCAAGCCGTCCAGAGCGTGGAGTGTGTGAAGTGTGCAGAAGTACACAGGAATGCGCCTGGAGCTCCACTGCTGCTGGTGCATTCCTTGTTTCATCCCCACCTGTCTCAAAGTACGGCAACGCCACATCTGAAGACTTCCCCGTGGCAGCGTCACAGTCGGAGTTGGAGTGTGCGAGATGCGTCTGCACGCGCGGTCAACAGATAGGTGCGGGCGCGTGTGATATGATAATGTGCCGGCGCATTCCTTTATTAGACGGGGCTGTGGCGTGTGTCTGGATTTATCAGAAAATTGGATGTTAGTGTGCAAGAAATGTAATTCGCCATCGTGTGCGCGGCTTGGACGTTTTACGCGGCAGCAAGGACGACAGAAATAAAACACCAGCCGGATGGTGTCGGGCTCTTGAGCTGGAGCCTCCCCGCGGCTGTTTCACACTTTTCCACTCGTCCTTCTGAGAGCACTGACGCCCGAAAAACAGATTGCAAGGTCTGACTAAATAGAAAAATTTTAAAAATCACAAATCAAAAACAGTTAATGCAAACTTGTCTTGTTCTGTCTCATTTAGCCATGTCTGACAGCAGCTTAATCAATTTGCCCCAAAGGGTTTCATGCCACAATCCTATTAGCTCCACTGAAAGACAGTAAGCTCAGTAAAGGCGCCTTCAGACTCTGAGATCTCAGCAAGACACGCTGTGCATCTAATAAACCTGTAGGCTGTACTACGAGAAGGCCGACTGAATCGCAGGCTGCGACGCAAGTCGAAACACAATGAATACAAAATATCGTCAGTGTGCATTGGCCATCTGTGTAGCTAAGCGATGGAGCAAGAACCGAGGACCTTGCATCGGCGCTATTTATGTGTGGAAGAACCTCCGCAGAGGAGGAGGAGGATGTGGACCCGGTGGTGGCCGAGGAACAGAGGCGTCATTTGTCCAGTGCATCAGTTCATGCTGCATTCCTATTGGCTGGTTAGTAGACCTTGGTCCGAGTTGCAGTGGTGGGAGGAACTACTCAAACACTGTACTTAGGTAAAGGTACAAATAAACAGACAAAAATGTACTTTTGTAAAAGTCAAAGTACCCCAAGTACTTGCTTTAAAATATACTTAAAGTATTCAAAGTAAAACTCCTTGTCTCCCTAATGCCAGTGTGACCACCGCATGTATATTTTGTAAATACAAAAGTAGTACAAGTTGTGCCATTTTTAAATAAGAATGCTGCAGATGATAATACTGGCATCGTGGCAAATAATCTCATATCAATTATTTGAAAAG
This sequence comes from Scophthalmus maximus, assembly GCF_022379125.1. Lineage (NCBI taxonomy): Eukaryota > Metazoa > Chordata > Actinopteri > Pleuronectiformes > Scophthalmidae > Scophthalmus > Scophthalmus maximus. The sequence goes on along the minus strand of NC_061523.1, from coordinate 20,393,678 downwards.
GTTATCGTCCCCACTCCGCGAGGGGCTTTTCATTTTTGACACGACAAGACACAAAGACGGAGCGACGAAAAGCGGCACGCCCCCGAGGAGAGCGAGGGAACGAGACCATGCGCGCTTACGAGTGAAGCGTGGACCGAGTTAAACTGTCAAAAGACTCCCTGTGCTTCAGCGGAGAGGCGGAAACACTGGGTCTAAAGTACTTCTACTTCGTTACTGTCACATTGTGAGGTGGTCATCCTTAATTTCTGATACTTGCCCCGGGTCTTTGGCCGCGGGACCGTGACGGCGGCCATCTTCGAATCGCTCTCACAGTGCGATGTACAGTGGGACCACCATTTTGGAGCAACGCCCCCCCCCCCCCCCCCCCCCCCCCCATTGGTCATCTTTTGACTGCGGCAGCTCAAAATCACAGTTTATACACTGCCACAAGTCTGTGAAAGGATTTTGGTTGCAACTTTGCTTTGCCAGCTACATTAATTCTAAAGTATCAGACAGAACCCTATCTGTAATCGTAACTGTCGTCGTGCCCCCCCCCCCCCCCCCCACACACACACACACACACATATTCATTTTTTATCACAGAGGTTGTGGGTAGGCACCCGGTTTCATCCGCTTGCACTTTTCCCGTCCGAACTGAATTATTCAGTCTCGCATTCAGCCACTTTTTTTTGTCATCCGTGATTTATGGCCCGTGCGGGGTTTTGGGCGGCGGATGCAGTTCGATATCCTCAGTCGGCATGAAGATGAATCCAAATATCACTGGTTTGCCGCCGCTGCTGCGCCCCGTATTGATTCTTTAATGCCGTAAACCTTGACTAATGTCCTCACCCACACATGTTAACAAGTGGCGGTCCTCTTGCCGCCCTCGCACAAGTTGTGCCCCAGACGTTCGCCATCGCTCTCTGCTGCGACTCCTGCTTCCTTCTCTTCGCGCCGCTCCAGACGTCCGAGGACTCTCCCTCTCGTCGCTCGTGGCCAGAGGCCCCGGCAGAAGAAGGCAGTCTCCCTCTCTCTGCCTCCACTCCGGAGCCTGTCAAACTCCATAGGGCAAATTGCCGGTGTCTGCGCTTCAGTCACGTCCTCCTGCCCCCCTCTTTTTATTTTTGCTCACGAGTGGATATGCCTTCCCACTCCAACTGTGGAGGAACTATCTCTGGGAGCATAACCGATTCTTGTCGGACACAGCGAGAGTTCAGAAAGACGCTGTCGCTCGTGCGCTCTCGCCCGTACGAGCTCACACACGGATGTCTCCTGCGCACTTCTTCTGGCCTCCGTCGCGGCGAAACCGCTCGGTTTGCCCGGGCGGAGGAGACCAAAGGAAGGACGGTGTGCAATCAAGACCCTCCCGCTCCTCCCCGACCAATCCCCGGGCCCTCCGCGTGTCACCAAGGTGACATTGCTCGGGGCGCTCGGCCTCGCGTTCGTACCATTAATCATCTCCGGAGCTGTGATGTCGGCATTTGACTTTTTTTTCTTCTTCTTCTTCCTCTTCTTCTTCTTCTTCTCTTTTTTCTTTCCGCTACACGACTCAAATTAGCCTTTTATCAAAAGCAATCATTACCGTCTGTTATGATTCTCCGAAAGAGGAATCAAGTGAACAAACAGTCATCAAGGCGTCAATCTGCATATTTAAAGGTGGCCTTGGTCGTAGCGTAGCGGCTTCTGTTAACGGGAGGCAGGCTGCGTGTGAATATGACAGAGCATTTGTAAAATGAATGCATAAACCTCCGTTAAAGACGCCGAAGGCCACTTTCGGTCCCCGACACCGTCGGAGGCCTCCTCCTCCTCCTCCTCCTCCTCCTCCGGCCCCCGGGGCGCGCCGGGTATACTTTCGGAAAACCCCAAAATTTCCCATCAGTGCTGCTCACCAGCTGAGACGTCACAAGCTCGACCCCAGCGACGACCATCAGCGGCAATGTGTCACGGACACCGAGTGTCCTCGCGGGAAGAGAACTGAGCCTTAATCTGCTCCCTCGCCCAACAGCAGAGTGAAAGAGTGGAGTCGTCCGCGCTAATTGCGGACGGATCGCGGGGGATGGGGGGTCGGGGGGGGGGGGGGGGGGGGGGTGGGGGGGGGGTGGGGGGGGGTCGCAGATGATTGATTAGCGGATTTATTCCATTGCTCCATGTCGTCTAATAGCCTATGGTAAGACGTGTGTGTACAGTAAACTGTGATGGAAGTGTAAATAGAGAGGACTGCGGCAGCTTGCCAAAATGACCTCAGAGTTAAGTGTTTTATATTTCCCCCCCTTCTTCCTCTCTGCTGAACGCCAGCCAAAGTGCTAGACGGCGATGCCGCTGCAGCCGGTCCATGCCCTACACACTGCATTAGGCTTTTGGCTATCGCAGGAAAAACATCTTCGGCGGGTTTTTTTTCTTCTGGAGAACGCTGAGAAGCTGTTGCACAGGCAGCCATTAGAATTCTTGCAAGACTCGCATATTATATCGCATTTATTATTTGTAGCTACGTTTCCGGTGGCGCGAAGCTCTCCGCCCGGCCGAGGAATTTTTCCCATCACACGGCGCGTCTTCGCTCATTGAGCAGACACATGGATCACATTTCAATTAGAGTCCCAAGGTCGCACATCTGATGGCGTCACGCGTAAAGCTGTCCCCCGGACCTATTTGTCTTTGTTAGGGGGCTCGCGTAGAACGCGGCGGAATACAAAAGACGGATTGGTCCGATCGTCCCGTCAGGGAGTCTCGCCAGACCGTGCCTTCATTTGAATTTGCCCTTCAATCAATTAAATCAATGAGAGGAACTAATCAGAGGAGGGGCGAGCGGCATTGGCCCGCACGCTCGATTTCACGTACGTGGAAGGTTGCCTCGCGGCACGGCGACGTGGGAGAGCAACATTATGTGGCCGTTCAGCGGTGTCACAGATCCGCTAATTAGCACAGAGGCGGTGTGAACTCAAACAAGTCGCTGGATGTGAATAATGAAGTGCTGCTAGCGTGCACGTCGTCTCGTTTGATGTGTTTTTCTCCTTTGAAGAGTCTGTGAGCCCTCGGTGAAATGGATGCCCCATTACGAGGGGAGGTACACGGCCATGTGTTTATGATTTACCACCTCGCTTTTACCTGTTGACCTGGGGAAAACAGAATACGTGTCAGGTAAAAGGAACATTATTTTAGATATAAATGTGACCCAGCTTCGTGGGAGGTTTCCGGGAACACACAGTTTCTGTATCAATGTCTGGGGATGGATTATGAGTGTGTGTCAGGTAAATTGATAGTCGGCTTGTTGCTCGTGTGCTGCCAAGTACTTCACATCTGATCATCGTCTGATCTTTTTGTATTACTTAATACACCAAAGTCAATATGACAGCATAATTAAAATTGCGTGCGAGACAAGCCGCGCGTTTATTGTTTCTTTTCTTTTCCAGTTAGAGCCGAAAGGAACGCAGTGACCTCAGTTTTTTTGTTCCGAGACTGCAATGACGCGAGTCGTTACCCATTTAGGAACTATTTGAAATAAACGTAGTATGATATCCTTACAGATTAATCTTTATAAGCCATATATATATATATATATATATTTAACTTTGGTTTAATAGCAAGTATATGTGAGAATTCATAAAATACACATAAGGCTCTCTTTTATAATCCCTCGCATAAATTCAAAGGTGCTATGGGAGTGAATGTTGTTCCCAGCATGTCCTTTTTTGTCATTTCTTGTAGCAGATTAATTTGACTTTTTGGAAAATATGTTCATTTGTGTGTTCAGCATGGAGCTGGGGGCAGTTCGCCTGATCTGGCATTATCACTGGACGCAGGAGAAACAAATAACTGTCTATAACATTGAAGTGTGTGTTTTTATATTTGTATGTGTGTGGACTTAAATATTTTTCTACTTTGGATAGAGCCCGGCTTCACGCTCCCTTTTGCTTCCTGTCTTCATGCTATGAGCTACGTTTATAACCTCCTGGCTCCAGCTCCATTCTTAAAACACACGAAATGCCGAGCGGTATTGATTTTTCTCACGTGACAATGTATGTGCAAGAAAGCAAAATAGACAAAATGTCAAACCCCTTCCTTTAACCCAGGTTACTGCACATGTCATTGTGAATGGACCGGAGACTATGTGTTTCCATTTTGGGGCCGGATCCGCCGTGCGAGAGCTGACAAACTCCAGAGTCTTTCCGAGTCCGTCGTCCGCCTCCGGTGGCCTAACGAATGCTTTCGTACCTGCTGCGAGTAAACCGCCGCTCTTTTCCTGCCAGGGATTCTTTACAAGGGCAGCGGGGAGAACCAGTTCATCTCCCTCCAGCCGCCGGTGATCTCCACGGTCATGGGGAACGGGCGGCGCCGGAGCATCTCGTGCCCCAGCTGCAACGGACAGGCCCAGGGCAACAAGCTGCTGGCGCCGGTGGCCCTGGCGTGGGGCATCGACGGAAGTCTGTACGTCGGCGATTTCAACTACGTCCGCCGCATCTACCCGTCTGGCAACGTCACGAGCATCATGGAGCTCAGGTAAGAGCTTTGAGGGTTGTGTTACCTGTTGACTCTCTACTGGTGCGAGCACTGGTTGAAGTATGAATATAAGCTGTGCACAGTTTGTGTGTTATGTGTATAACGACGAGCGGACAAAATGTCACGCAAGATATTGTAGGTTTTCTGTCGTGCGTGACATTCAAAGACAGCATGCAACATATTGTCGTCAACATATATATGCCTAATTTGTAAAGAAAAATCTTACCAAATTTAGTCCTCAGCGTGGAGAGGGGAAACCAAAATGACACGGTGGATTGACTTCCACTCACATACATTCGTGTTTTTTTCCCTGCCCCATAGAAATTTGAAATCCTTTCCTCATCCATCTCCATAATTAGGAAAGACATCCTGTCTTCCGCGCGTAATTGGGATGATTTACGTCGCCGCGCCAAGTTGGCTCCCACTCAGCGACGACTCTGCTGCTTCGGCCAGTTGGCTTGTTTCGAAGTAGCAGGTGTTGATTAAACGTACATCGGGGGCGATCATCCCTACATGAGGCGTCCCGCATGGGTGACGGACACGTGGCGACTCACCCCGAAAGGACACGGGTTCGCGACAGCGTTGGCAGGTAGTCCGAGCGGTGCGTGTGTGTAAGTCAGTGTGAAGATTATAGAGGTGGACGTTCACTGGAAGAACCGGAAGCGATCGATTCCTTTCCCGCCTCGGTGACCTGCGCAGTGTGTGAGCCGCGCCAGGGCGGCTGCTCGTGCGGCGGCAGCGAGTAGGAATGGTTTAAGCGGGATGCTGTTGCTGAGGAGTGTGTGCATGCTCGGCAACACTCTCTCAGGATGAATAATGGCTCGAGGAATGGTTTGTGTCTCCGAGCGGCTGTTTTAACTCGGCTCACAAGGAGAGGAACACAAAGCGCCGCCACGCAAGACTTTGTGTCGCGTTGGCTAAAATTGAATTTTAAAGGTAACGGTAAGAGTAAGGGGAGGTTTAATTCATATTAGATGGCAGCTCCAATACAGATGTATACAATAACCATGGGAAAAAAAAGTGCCAGTTTCTTTGCAAAATGCACTTCATCTTGGTGAATATTTGCTTGTGTTTCTATTTCGTGTGGGTCTATTCAAAGCCGAAGCGGTTTCAGCCGTCGGCGCACGCGTCGATGCGTGGTCGCTGCATAAGGGGCAAAAAACACTTCGTACAGGGATTCCCTTAATCGCATCCGACTGCCGGTAGTGTAAAGTCCGCATCCAGTGGCCAGCGCAACAGTGGCCGAATCAATATTTCGATATGAGTGGTTAAATTGAGAAAAGCGGTGGTGAATGCAGGACCGGGCTTGGCGGAGACAGGAGTACACCTTTTCCTCCCTGTGGTTGGTGCCTCTCGGCCACAGTCTGCCCTCTCCTCTTTCTGTGGATTGCCTCTGACTGCGACTTTCTCTATCGGCTGTGCTCTCACGTCGCTCTGTGCTCCAGCTGTTTGTATTTCTTTACCCCGACGCCGCGAGGAACAGGACGGGGTCAAAAACCCGAGTGTGCGTCCGGAACCGCGCAGTGGTCAGTGTGCGAACGCGAAGGGGGGACGCCGTTGGACTGTTGAGGAGTTTGCAATAGTCCAATTATCATATTCATGACATCACTGCGTCGCATTTTGATTCTGCTTAGTGTCAGCCGCAGTTTCAGATCTCTATCTGCTCGCTTCTCTCCCCACTCTCTGCGCTCATACATAAATATATATACATATATACATATATATATATATATATATATATATATATACAGTGTTTTAATGCAAAAGGCTTCTCTCTCATTTACATGTTGTTCTGTTTGTGTTGTCAGACGACGGAACGAGTGTGAAGCGCTGACTGAAACTCGGGGCCATTAAGACGACGCGTCAACCAGCCAGTCACTTCCGAGGCGTCGCCGAGCTTCTGCTCTGCTCGGCTAAAATCTAAAAGATTTTCATAAACCTGACGTCGCCTGACAACAATCAACGCGTACACGGGTGAAAGACGGCGCCTGCGCTGCGCTTCTCGGCCGCATTTACATGCAGAGCGATCGCTCAGAGAGAGAGAGAGAGAGAGAGAAGCAAGAGAATATCTTCATTAATTTTAACCATTTTCTCGCGTGAACAACAGCCGGACCGATATGGATTTTTGGGGGCCGAGTAAAAAAAATCCTATACCGATAAAAAAGAAAACTGTCCTTTGATTCCTTAGATGTTGTTTTCAAACCCCTTATGACAAAACAATGTAATTAAGGCTTGATATTTTACAGTTTAACCATAAACTTTAGTGTAAGTAACCCCAAAAACAAACAAACATGAATACCACCAACTTTATAGAACTGGAAAAAAAAGAAAATAAACATAAATGCACATATTTTCTGCATTGTTTATTCTGCAAAGTTAAAGTTTTCATATCGACGCACGAAAACGTCTGGAAATTGAGTTGCCCGCTCACACACACACACACACACACACACACACACAACCAGAGTTGATCCGTTTGAGACGTTGTCCCTGCTGGAATAACTTTGTTCGGTTTCGGAGGGTGGAGAACGTTGCTCTGCGTATTCCTCGTGGTGTCATAAAGAAATACAAAGACTGGAGCCCGACACATACTGGGGTTTTTCGGGGGCCCCGCATGCACACGTGGACGACGCACGCGGCAATATTGATTTATGTGTGACGGGCCGATATCGTCTGATAAGACTGCCCAGCGACTTATTGGTCGGGGTCTAAACGATAGCGCTGTCTGGTGGGTGAATAACAACACTGTGAAAAAAACATCCCTTTGCCAATTTCCCTGTCTTGATTCTTCTCCTCTTTTCCTGCCCACTCCTGAACCCTGTCGTAGAAATAAAGACTTTAGACACAGGTAGGTGTGTTTCTAATCTCAGTGCATGTTTTTCTTCCTTTATGCTCTCCATACATCATCACCTTTGTCATCCCACCTTACGACTACATGAGTAACTCTTTCCCTATTCACCTTTAGCACCCGTGATTAGCATGTGTAATTACGACAAACCAATTACTGGTTGATTACGTCTGAATAAGAAGAAGGGAGCGTGAATAGGGAACCGTGCAATGGGATTATCGGCTGGGTGGCTGCAATATATATTTAAAAAAAAATTGAAATGAAGTATTAATGTAAATGTGCACAATCAGCACGTATGTATACATTAGAATGCAGTCCAGTACAACAGTGGTGCAATTAACAAAACAAAACCCCCCAAAAAAACGTCCGTGAAGCTTCTAATTACATTTCCGGTAATGGCGTTCGGCAGATGCTCCTATCCGCGGGGGATTACACAACTGCTCTGTATTCGTGATTAAGACGGAGATTGGCGGCAATTAGGTGTTTTTTGTCCCGGTGATTAACTTGACCATAAACCGCCAGAGGTGCGGAGGCACGCGAGCGACCTCCGGGACAACTCCGTCGAGCCGGGCGATCCGGGCGACGGGATGCGTGCGGGCGGGCGCGCGAATTTAAAATCAACACCCAATTTGCCTGATTTGTTTACTGAAAGCAGCAGCAGTTGCCCCCCACCCCCCCACCTCCCCCCCACCCTGTTTTACTACAGAGCCCGTTGTCTCCCCTTCATTTAATTCCAGCTGCAGGTGCAGTGCAGTTTTTGATTAGTGCTTGTATCAGAGTTTTTTTCTGTGTGTGTGTGTGTTTTCTGTATACTTGTAAGCTTTGTGAGCTTAATTGACCCCCAGAGGAAAACAAAAGCCCCCCCCCCCCCCGCCGATGCAACGCAGGGGCAAGACAATTTGTCATCAGTCGGCGGAAATACAGTTTTATTTCCCTCCAACGGTCGTGCGCGGGGGTCTAGAAGGCCACAGCGGTCCGGCTACTTGTCGGCCCACGTGACTTGCGTTTCCTCTTTGGTTTTGATTTGTTTCTGCGTATCCTCGAAGATCTACAACCACAGGGACGCGGCCAAAGGAAGCTGACCGCAGCCAACTTATGATGAGCCACTGAGCAGGAGGCGGCCGGGACGCGGGGCGGGCGTGGTGGAACCCGTGGGACGTAGAGAAGGAAACGTGAAGCGCAAAGAGCGCTGGTCTGCCGTTTAGTTGGTTTTTTTGCGCGATCGCCAAAGAGTCTTTACAGTAGGTTTTCTTTTTTTCTTTCTTCGTCCCTCCACCTAGGAAGTAAAGGAAATATTAGATAAAAGACCATAAAGTCAAATCTTAAAACTTGCCATTAAACTTAAAGTACGCGACTAATTTAGGATCAGAAGCTTCACAAGGGTTTTATTTATCGCAGGACCGTTTTTTTTATTCTTTTTATGAAGACTGCATAAAAGGTCATACAGGTGTTTCATTTATAGTGTCCACCCCCCCCCCCCCCCCCTTTGCCACTTCTGCCCCCCCACAAGAGTTACTTGTGTGCGTCTCGGCGAAAATTCTTCTTTCGAGGGAACCTGACTGCATCCCCGCACGCACGCGCACACACACACACACACACACACACACACACACACACACACACACACACACAGTTTGGGCATTTATTTTGACTCGTAAAGGCCTGTCACGTTTTACGACTCCATCTTCATCATTTCACAAAGATGTTTCATGGCCACATTCCTTTTCGCCGTCACATTATGCCACTTCCAAAGCCGACCAGTATTGACCGAGGAACCATTAAAGCTGGAGTACAACCAGCGGAGGCCGCATGTTTACGACTGCACCGTGAAGCGGGCGGTTCTTCGTATTAACTGCCTCTGTTTTGAGCTCTTTAATGACACTTGAGCGACCTGCTATGCATCGACTCTGCCAATAGTGTGCCGGCGTTTTGAGTTTGGTTTTTTAAAAAAAAGGGACCGACGCGGAAAATGATCCGTTTAATTGGCTTTCTTCAAGTCCGAGTATCGAGTCGATCGCGTGTTGGGAAAAATCTTTTGATTTTCAGTCTTAAGACACATTAGTTCTGATTCAAAACGAGTTAGATCCATCATGAGATTATGTGGGGGGGGGGGGGGGATGCAAATAAGCAGCAGCAGATGCAATGTCATTAGTTGTTGCACTTTGTCAACATAAGCCCGTCATTTTCTGGAACTTCCAAAGGCGTCTCCCCACAGGGGAGTGATAAGAACTCAAATGATCTGGCGTGCGAGTTGTCATTTTTGGCTTTGTAAACTGGAACCCCCGCCCCCCCGCCGCAGTGGTATCCTGTTAAATTCAGTTTGACTTCCGTCTTTTTCAACCTTCTGTCTTCTCTCCAAAGCGCCCTCAAAGGCTTTGCCCTTTTTTCTGCTGCTGTGGGAATTCTTCAGTTTTTTACACAATGGGGGGGGGGGGGGGGGGGGATAGCTGGTTTTGTTTTGTCATGCGTGTGTCATCATGGCTTCGCGTTTTTCAGACATGAAACATGAAAATATCCGGACCCTTTGTTTTTTTTCGGACATTTTCCGGAGTTGATGCGCTCACGGCGACAAGAAGGGTGTTTGAAAATGTCCGAGAAAAATTGAGTTTGGACATTTTTCAAAGTTTGCATATGAGGAACGCAGCAGGAGACGGCCCGAGTCCGAGCAACGGGAACATTTCTGTGGCGTCCGGGTCGAGCATGCATTCAGGAATCAGTGACTTCGTTTACGGCCACCAAGGCGACCACAAGGTTTTCCATTCCGTATGCTCACAGAGGGCTGGCGGGAAAAGTTCCAGAAAAAGGTCCCGCCCTCAGCGCGTGTCCGAAAGCAGCTCTGTGCTGCAGCGGAAACTCCGGCGGAGGCAGTTTGGATCGCCTGTCTGCAGCATCGCCGCCTCCAGCTCGTTATCCACGTACATGACATTTGATTGAAACGATAATAAGATTATATTAAGCTGCAATTGGACTGGGGAGAAAAAAAAACAAACAAGCTCCATTTACGGTGTGTGTGTGTCTTTAGAAGGCGACATCCCTAATGACGGCTTAGATACCTAGAAAAGTAACCTGATTGAACGCCGGCGTTAACTTGCGATCGACTCTTGGAAAGCAATTAAAACAAATGTGCGAGTCTGAAGGGCGCTCCTCCGGCTCCATTACTGGTAACAGGTACACGGGACTTTGCTCTTAGTCTTTAAACAATTACAACTTTCTACATTACCCTTAAATGTTAGGGGAGGGGAAACAGTGTTCTCTTTTCAAATCTAATGCAAACTGAAAACAATGTTGGCTCTCGGGAGAGATTCTCTTGCTAATATTCCTCCACTAAATTTATTCAGAGGCAAAATGAGGCCAATTTTCATTAGGACATTTAAAGTTCTTTTCCCATTTTTTTTTTTGTTTTTTTCCGGTGTTTTACAGACATTATTCTATTAGCTCACATCTTCGGGTTATATTTGCAGCGTTAAGTGACTGTTTGGCAGCACTGTAATGTCATTTAAAAGTTTTTAAAAAATCCTCTATGTAACTTGAGTTATCGTTTTCAAATGCAGTAACAACCCGGCACACCGCTACTACCTGGCCACTCACCCGGTGACCGGCCAGCTGTACGTGTCGGACACGAACTCGCGGCGGATCTACAGGCCGAAGATCCTGACCGGCGCCAAGGACCTGCAGTCGAACGCCGAGGTGGTGGCGGGGACGGGTGAACACTGCCTGCCCTTCGATGAGAACCACTGCGGCGACGGAGGCAAATCCCCGGAGGCGTCGCTCACCGGACCCAAAGGTAAAAAAAAAGATGATGTGCTGAATGGATGAAGGGGGGAGGGGAGGGGAGGGGGGCATGGTGATGGGTTTCCTCCGCTAGATTTGAATTTATGTGCACTTTGGCCTCTGTGCCAACTCTGAGCTGATAGATTCTAACGATTTGATTTGATTTTTATGGAATGATTGATCACTGATTTAGATTTTGGTTGTCAGCTAAGAAATAAAATGGATGCTTAAACAAATTTAATGGATAGTTCAGTGATTTTGAAGTGGGGTTACATGGTTAATATGTTACATTATGCGGACGGTGAAAAGTTTAGGTAACGTTTTCAAAATGTGGCGAAAAACACACGTTACATTCACTGCAACAGTGGGACTCGGACTTTGAAAACGTCCACTTCTCCTCCAAACTCCGTTGAATGACATCGCTGATCACCAGCTCCATAAGGTGACATATTAACTATGCATAAGTAACTCATGCAACCCCACTTCAAAATCACTGAACTGGCCCTTTAAGGCCATGTGCCGCTGCTGCTGCCTCAAAAACCTTTCAACTTACTTCATTTTCTACAGTTGGATATTCCTGTAAATATCGTTTAAAATTGACGCTTGATTCTTCAAGATTTTCTGCCCCCCCCCCCCCCCCCGACCCCTCGAAGCTATTCTGTAGGTCAACGGCCGCCACGCCACACGACCTGTTGCCCGCATTCAAATAGCACGCGGCCGTTTGTGCGCGGATTTGCCGCGAGAGCGCCACTTCAGCGGCGTGACAAAGGCTTGAGTGAAGGGAATCTGAGGGAGCGTCTCTAACGATGGAGTGGGTGGAAGCGGGGAACCAGTGAAGAAACAGCAGATGGCTCTGGGTTTTTTCCTTTCCTTTTCTTTTCCCCCTCTCAGGCATTCGGTGAACTCTGCTCAAATGTGACACTTTTCATCTGTCTGAGAATCTCAGACTGTCAAATAGCCAGCTCCCGAGGTTCCCGCCGCGGGCTCCCCGGGCTCGTCAATGTTTTAGCAGAAAGCAATCTTGCGCGGACCCGGCCACAGGTCAAACCAAAGCACTCACCTTCTCCAAAGAAGCTTTTAAAAGACTTCATTGAAAAAAGAAATCATACGCCGGGAGGTAAAACTGAAGTTGATGCTCATCCAGAACATTTTAACCCCCAACCACCCAGAAGGAGAAACGCACAGTCTGCCACTTTGCATGCTGCACGTGCGTCTGCGACCATAAAAATAAACCCAGAGCCACTGCGGTGCGTCAAGAAACACCACCGCGAGGAATGAAAAAAGGCCCCGCCGCATGTAAATCCACACCGGGGCTCGGCTGCGACTTACAACTCTGAGCTTCCACTCAATCACCGACAATTTAGTCCACCGTCGTCACCATGGCAACTGTCGTTCACCCCTCTCGCCTGAAATTGGCCGGAGCTGTCGTTTCCCGTCCGCTCGCTCGTTCATTTCTCAAATGGTGTGCAGACTGCTGATGATTGCCGCTGTCAAAAAATCGCTCCAAACGCAGCCCCCCGCTCATTGACCCCCCCCCCCCCCCCACCCCCACCACCACCACCACCACCAGCACCACCTCACGAGGTTCTTATTTTTAGCGAGCGGGGTTACAAGACGTGGCAAGTGCATATATACCGTCTGAATACAGCCTTTGCCACTTCTGCCTGAGAAATTATTTAATAGCAGAAAAGCAGCCGGTGAATTATTGATGGGTGTGCTTTTGGCAGTGACCTGAATAATGGGAAGGCAAGCTCGACACATGTATCCGTCGTGTCCCGTCCACTGAGTCATGCAAGCAGAGACGCTGCGGATCCACCTTGTTGTCCCGTTATCACATGGGCTGTTGTTTTTTTTCCGTCCCATCCTCCCCCCCCCCCCCCCCTCCTCTCTCTCTTTCTATCTATCTCTTACGTGATGTCAACAGGCATCGCCGTGGACAAGAACGGTCTGATTTATTTTGTCGACGGAACCACAATCCGAAAGGTGGACCAGAACGGCATCATCTCCACTTTCCTCGGCTCCAACGACCTGACATCGGCTCGCCCTCTGACCTGTGACAACAGCATGGACATCAATCAGGTGTGACACACACACACACACACACACACACACACACACACACACACACACACACGCCACCCTGTACCGCCCCCCCCCCCCCTTCCAACACTCTTCCAGTTGGCTCACCCATGACTCATCATTGATATGCGGCGTTATATAACTGCATATATATTTCATATGTAATAATTTTTTTCCCCCATGAATGATAATCTTTCAGGAGCGAGTGTTTTTTGGAGTGAGAGACGTGCAGAGAGACATTTATTGAAATTGTTTATTTTATTCTATTGATTTATTTTTACTATTCAGCCTACTTCACCTTCAAACAACGTCAAAGGACTTTTGAATTTGAATTCTGCCTCCCTCTGCAGTTACATTTGAAACGGCAAAAACTTTCTGGCCATCTGAATAATCTCAGAAATTGTGGCTTCTCTTTAGGAGTCCATTAGACGTAATTCATTTTTACAGGGGCTCTTTTTTGTCCAAGGATGTGATCTTTTGACAGATATCTTATCAGATGTTTCAGTGTAACAGACCAAAAATGTTATTGCTTCCCCTCGGGGGGGGGGGGGGGGGGGAGCGCGGCAAGGTCGTTTGTGTCTCATTGGGTGTTTCCGGGCTAAATGAGTGTTACATTTAAAAAACGACACTTAACTGACAGATCTTATCCAGAGGAAAGACGCAGTGACATCAGTGTAATGGGCTCCAGTTCTTAGAATAAAGTGTGATGTCCCAAGTGCATAACGTGCCCGGAGGAGGAGGAGGAGCAGGAGGAAGAGGAAGAGGAGGATGTACTTTAGGCAGGAAGTGGAGACGTCAAGTGCTTATTGAAGAGATGGGTTTTCAGGTCACGGCACGACGACGAGAAGGGAAGAGTAATTATTCGGTTTTGGGGGCCTTGTTTTGATGTGGTCCGGAGCTGAATTAGTGTTTGGTGTTCCACTAGGAAAAATTCTCAGGATGCAGAACACTTGAAACCACACATGATGATGGAGCGGGGCGCTCTGTGTGGCTGCACCCGAAAAAACCTCTCCTGCCCCGGCTCCTGGTGGAGCGGCCGGCTTTGTTCCGACAAAATTTCCTCCCATCGACGGTGTCTCTGTGAGAAAAGGCGAGCGGCCCGTCCTGTACACGATAGGCTTGTAGCATTGGGATACAACGAATTGTCTTTGCGAGCGGAAGTGCTCAATGTCCCTCCTCATTCCGGAGAGTTTCACAGTTTGGAGAACTTACTCTGGGTGAATAATGAAGAGCAACGAAAGCAGTCTTTGTCATTTAGAACGGGAAGCGTTCGCCGCGTCTTCCGCGTTGAGAGTGAAAACTGCCACCGGATCAGGTTCTCCCACCTCTTTACTGTACACGAGTTACATAAGTGTTGTTGTTGTTGTTTTTTTCTTTCTTTGTTTGCTTTTTAACTAGCCAATTTACATTTTAATTCCATTTCTGGTTTAAATGCAGATCAGCCTACAAAAAAAAACAGAAGAAAGCGTCCACAAAACAGAACACTCGGTAGACAGGAGGAACGGCACCCGCGCCCGTGACCCGGGCAGCAGATATCACACGTGCCCCCGTGTCCCTTTAAGAGGTTACATAACAATAGGAATAATGCTGAAAGAAATGGGGGCTGAAAAAAAGGAGCTGCGGAGGAAATTGAAGGATGTTTTCTTTCTCTTTTTTTTTTTTTGGCAACATCGAAACATTGTCAATGTAAACAGAGGAGCAAGTAATCTCCGTAGTGTGGGTGGCGAACACGAAGGAGGGGTATAAGAGAACATGAAGACAAAGGATTAAGCTTGTCACTTTTTCTGCTAATTAACCAAGCCGTTCGCTCCGAACCAGCAAGAAGACATCGTTTTTGGCGAGGCTGTGTGATCCTGCCGGCGTCCGCCGCGCCGGAAAAACTGGCGCGGTGCAGTTTAACCGCCGGCAATCCTTACAGGCGGCGTGTTTCATTATTGATCCGCCCGTGGAGAAGGCAACAATTCAGGAGCCTTGTTTTTTTTGTTCTTTCCTTTTTACACTTTTAATCACTCTGCTATGTGTTTGAAGGCCCAGGCTGCAAATACTCTCCTCTTCTTTTCTGTTTTTCATGAACTGAAACACGACTGGTAAAATGAATGTTTTGTCGTAGACCTGGTTGATATTGCTATCAGTTATAAACGGGGGGAAGATATCTTTGATTTGATATATTTAATTGCCCTCCCCCTCCCTCACACCCTTTTCCCCCATAGGGAGTTTCTCTCTCAGGTTGCAGCGGCGGTTAGTGAAGCACGGATGGCGCAGGGAGGCGTGACGTGCACGCTCAAGGTTATTCTGCAGCTGTACTTTAGTCGCACGGGAAATAAAAGCCCTGATTTCTTCTTTTTTTTTTTTTCGAATCTCGGTTGCGAGTTTTTTAAAAAAAAAAAATGTTGAGAATGGGTGAAAAGACGAGCTCAAAGGTAAACTGTGGCCAGAATGCTCCTTTGAAATTCATAGGATTTCAAAATTCATTAATCAGCATTAGGCACAAGTTTAAGCAAACGTTAAAGGATTGTTGGGGATTAAGACAACATGGCGATATGTGATAAACTTATAACCCAGAGGTCCTGTCATCGCGTGTTATTTCTCTTTTTCCCCCTCTGGCACGATGAAATTATACATTCCGAGTTTGATAAACTGGCATGATGGAGAGAGGAGCGGCGCTAAAATGCCGCGTTTGATTTTCCACACCAGCCAACGTCTTAATCATCAACTTGGATTCTGTGTTTCACACATAGAGAACGACATATATGAGTCATCTTGTAAACCCGAGAGGGGAGCAAGTTGTACAGAAACATAATGATGCCTTTTTGAATTGAATATATTCTGTTACAGCAACACAGACAATCCATAATGCATATTTGAGATGTGCTGAAGTGATAATGGGCCCATGAACAGAAAATATTGATTATATGTGGATATTTCATTGAATTAAAGAGTCAGGATTGCTTACAATTATTTGAACTGTAATAATAATCATGTTGTAATATTGTCCTGTGGGTGATGTCCTGTGTTCCAGGTGATTTTGGAGTGGCCCACCGACCTCGCCGTCAGCCCCATGGACAACTCGCTGTACGTCCTGGACAACAACATAGTGCTGCGCATCACAGAGAACGGCCAAGTGAGCATCGCGGCCGGCCGACCCGTCCACTGCCCGTTGGCCGGACTGGACCGCGGCGTGGCCGGCGGCCAGAGGGCCCAGTTGACCCCTCTAGAATCGGCCGTTTCCATCGCCGTCTCCTTCCACGGCGCCATCTACATCGCGGAGACGGATGAGAGGAAGATGAGCAGGATCCGCAAGGTTTCCGTGGATGGCGAGATAACGCACTTGGCCGGATCTCCCTCCGACTGCGACTGCAAGAACGACGCCAACTGCGACTGCTACCAGACAGGGGACGGCTATGCCAAAGACGCGAGGCTCAACGCCCCCTCCTCTTTAGTGGCGGCGCCAGACGGAACACTTTACGTGGCGGACCTGGGCAACATCCGCATCCGGGCCATCAGCAGAAACGGGCCGACTTTGACTTCCAGTGCCGGAACATACGAGGTGGCGTCCCCCGACGCGCAGGAGCTGTATATGTTTGACAGCAATGGCACCCACCAGCACACCGCCAGCCTGCTCACCGGCGACCCGAAGTACACGTTCAGCTACAGCACGGAGAACGACATCACGGCCGTCACCGACAGCAGCGGCAACACGCTGAGGATCCGCCGAGATCCCAACCGCATGCCGGTGCGGATAGTGGCCCCCGACAACCAGGTGATTTGGCTCGCCATGGGCACCAACGGCCGACTGAAGACTCTCACCACGCAGGGCCAGGAGCTGGTGCTTCTCACCTACCACGGCAACAACGGCCTGCTGGCCACAAAGACCTCAGAGATCGGCTGGACAACTTTCTATGAGTACGTATGATGGCGATGAGGATTTAGGTTCCAATTCGTTCCAGTTCGATTTTAAATTTGGGTTATCGCCTGAAAAGGTTTATAATAAATCCCGGTCTCCTCGGACTGGACAGCTGGCCCACTTTGCTGGGATCCCGGTCGACCGCCTCTCGCGCATGTAGGAAGTGTCAGTCTTCTGAACTTCCGTAACATCATGATGTCGCCGTGTCACGGAAGCATCGGCCGGACTAGCGGTGAGGCGTTTGAGGAGCTTCAGGAGCAATGTTTTTCTGTCGCGGACTTTGGGCTTTTTACCTTTGCAGACCTTTTACATACACATACACACACACACACACACAAAAACCAACTTGCATAACAAACTAGAGCAAAGGGAAAAACGGAGAAAGCATAATATGTCTCACTTAAAACCTCTACGTCAGGAACTTGTGCATGGTCTTAAAAAAAAGCACACCTCCCACTTCATGCATACATATACAAATTCTGCTATTAATTTCTCTGGCAGATAATGTTGTGGACTGTGTGTGTGTTCTCTGCCGTCTGTTGAGCCGTGCTCACCTGCAGACTGCTCCAACCGGACCGTTTAATTGAAATCTAATTATAAAAAAAATTGCCTCAGATCTGTAAAATAGCCCAGTTACACTTAGACAACTCGACGTCAACACAGTATAGAACTTTTTCTCCGTTTTTTTTTTTTTTACCTTGACCTAAACCACGCGAGGGGCGTCCGAACCGTTGGTCGCATTTAAAAGAAAGTCAGAGTTGAACAAAACGACCAAACTGCACGATTTGATTTCATTATGATAATGAGCCTTGTCGTGTCACATTATACCATGAATGATACCCTCACTTTTAACTAAAAACAGCAAAGTGTTCGGTTGCGATTATAGTGACACATCAATCATCCGAATAATTGAAGTCATTACAGTCTGGCGTTCCGTTATTGTATAAATGTTGAGAGCTGCGGAAATGTGTCATTCTCGCCAATCAAATATTTGGATTGCGACTTGGGTTGACATCCATTTGCTCCTTTGCTCGGAAGAAAAGAGAATGTGACATTTTAATTACAACAAAGTTGATGGTCTTACACAACACAAGGATGAAAGAGCGGATAATGGAATATACGCCCGTGGCACCGAGAGCACTCGTACATTTTCGGCGCTTTGTCTGACGATGTTCCTTTCCTTTTTTCCCCCCTTTTTCTTTCCCGTCAAACAGCTACGACAGCGAAGGGCGGCTGATGAACGTGACGTTCCCCACCGGCACGGTGAACAACTTGTACACGGACATCTACAGCGCTCTGACGGTGGACATCGAGAGCTCCATGTCGGAGGAGGAGATCAGCATCACCACGAACACCTCCACCATCCGTGCCTTCTACACGCTGGCCCAGGGTGAGGGGGAAATGGCTCTCCTCTTCCCCC
Source organism: Scophthalmus maximus (assembly GCF_022379125.1). Classification (NCBI taxonomy): domain Eukaryota; kingdom Metazoa; phylum Chordata; class Actinopteri; order Pleuronectiformes; family Scophthalmidae; genus Scophthalmus; species Scophthalmus maximus. The sequence continues at coordinate 20,375,183 of NC_061523.1, read as the reverse complement.
GACGCGGCTCTCTGAAGCGGCTATTTGTCATTGTGTCGCGGGGTCGCGGGGGCAATGTTGAGTAAGCTCAAGTCGTGTATCATTACGGCTCACGGGGTCGGACACGCGACAGTGTAAATGATTGCTCTCTCAGCGCGCTGGGGTTTGGGTGTCAGGGAGACATATCAACCTCGTGTCTAAATGGCTTCTGCTCTCGGGCCTCGGCCAGATGGCCCCGTTATTTCCGCAACATCATTCATGTTCATTCTTTTGACGTGAAAAATCAAAATGCGCGGAAGTTAAAAATTACCTTCTCCTCTTTGTTCACTTCTCTCTCTGCACTGCTCACAGATCAGTGTCGAAGCAGCTACCAGGTTGGCTTCGACAACTCGCTGAGGATTACCTACGCCAACGGGATGGACACCCACTACCAGACGGAGCCCCACATCCTGGCGGGCGCGGCCAACCCGACTGTGGCCAGGCGCAACATGAGCCTGCCAGGGGACAGTGGGCAGAACTTGGTGGAGTGGCGCTTCCGCAAGGAACAGGCCAGAGGGAAAGTTATCGTGTTCGGACGCAAGCTTAGGGTACCTGTGATTTTTTTCATAGACGCATTCTGTACATACAAAGAGTGGTTGTTTTTCCCGCTGCAGGGAGAATAATAGGTATGATCAATCAAACTTGGCCCATAAATTATTTCTGTGTCACTGTAACATTGCTGCAATTCTTCCTGAGGAGTCAAATGTATGAGTCACATCAACATCTACAGCGCCGTGTATCTAAGATTATCAATATTCTAGGACTGTACGTGAGTTCGCCTCTTCTCTATTTCTCCTCAGGATCTGACTCTGAGATGTATGATTTACTCCACTTTATGAACTTAACTTGGGGCGGTTACTTGTGCCTCACAGTCATTTTCATCCCCAGTAAATTTAGGAGGTCGTGATTTATGCTCACCTGCACAATTGCCAGTGTCTCTCGGCTTTAAAGAGCCGCGTGAAGGGGGGTGTTAATCTCTGTGACAACCGTACTGAAGATCTGCGAATACAGCTTAAAGAGCCTGGCAGACAAAGAATGGGGGAATCAAAACCAAGAATGTCCTCTTCGTATTGTACTGTTGTGCGCAATCAAAGCAGGCAAAAATGATTACCGTCAGTAGGAGTGGTGAGTGTACTGTAGCCGCCTTTTATCGCCCTACATCTTCCTAAATCAAACCCTATCCTTCCCACAGGTGAACGGACGAAACATTCTCTCGGTTGATTACGATCGCACCCTGAGGACGGAGAAGATTTACGACGACCACAGGAAGTTCCTCTTAAAGATTATATACGACACGGCGGGACACCCGGTGCTCTGGGTGCCCAGCAGCAAGCTCCTGCCGGTCAATGTGAGCCGCACGAGCAGCGGGCAGATCAGTGCCCTGCAGAGGGGTCCCACCACCGAGAGGCTCGAGTACGACAGCCAGGGCCGCCTGGTTTCCAGGGCGTTCGCCGATGGGAAGATATGGAGCTACACCTACCTAGAGCAGGTGAGGAAATGTGAAATGACCGGAGGAGGCATTATGTCAGATATATCGCCCTGCAGGGTAGTCATTATCGCATGGGGGGTGAATGGAGACCCCCGACATGTAGCAGAGGTCACCCTGAAGACACTTATTCTGAAATACGCACCAGTCCCCTGCATATAATTCTGCTTATTACAGGGGTACTTAGCAAACATAGTAATTATTATACACTAACTGCAGATTTATGAGCATCATTCCTTACCTTGAGAGTGTGTGTGTGTGTGTGTGTGTGTGTGTGTGTGTGTGTGTGTGTGTGTGTGTGTGTGTGTGTGTGTGTGTGTGTGTGTGTGTGAAAAAAATGAATAGAGCTGCATTCACGGGGATGTTTAGCGAGTGTCCACGACCTACACATGACCCTCCACTCGGCGAACGAGGGTAGACCTTTTCCACCAGAGACATTTTGACATGTCACAGCAAGGTGCATTCAACAACATAATGATGTACGACGCTTCACAATCTGATTTAATGTCACTTCCATGATATACACTCAGAAAAACAAGGGGAGTCAAATTCAGTTCTCCGCAGTCACACACTAAAAACCAAAGACATATTTTCAAAACACAAAATAACAGGCAGGGTTAAAAAAAAGAAAGAAAGAAGGAAGCATTTTAAGAGAGCAAAGATGATAACTTAAGTGCAACGGAGATTATTAGCGGTGAACTTTAACACGCCGCCTCACTGGAAAAGACACTTAACCGAGTCATGGTGAATTATATTAATTACACCTTTTGCTTTTCCCGACATGACGATTCAGAACTGTCCGCTGTGAATTCTCCAAATTTTTTAAAGCAATTTTCCCTGCCTTCCCTTCCCTTTCCAAAAAAAAGGGTCTTTCTGTTTTGCTACAGAAACATATTTTTTTTGAATTGGTATCCTTGCCGTTGCCTAGTCACTGTAATCACAGGCCAATCTGTTGCCCATTGTGTCGTCTCATTTTAGTAAATTGTTAAATATGCACTGTTTTCTGACTGAATACTAAAAATTTGTTTGTCGCCTGTATTTAAATCTATCACTGGTAGAGCTGCAGCAGTTAACTGATTAGTAAAATAATTGGTTCAAGTAGTTTTTATGAAAAGTCAATATTCTCTGATTTCAGCTTCGTAAATGTGAATATTTTTCTCGTTTCCTCGCTCGTCTACGACAGTGAACTAGATATCTTTGGTGTGTGGACAAAACAAAACATCATCCTTTGGTTTTGGGAAACACAATCGACATATTTCACCATTTCATGACATTTTATGGAGCAAACAACAAATCGACAGATTAATCGATGACGAAAACACTCGCAGCCCTAATCTCTAGCTTATTTATACCCCGCAAACAACCAAAGATATCAAACACCTTTGATAGCGAATGCTACAGAATGCATGCAGCAGTGTTCTCGGCCGCGTCCCTCCATCGCGTGACCTGGAGAGGCCATGATGTCACCACTCAACACAAAGAGCTCAGGGAGCACAGGGAACCTCAAACTGTTGACGGATGACTGAGTGTGACATTTAAAACCTGGAACAAGGGGTGAGCCCATAGAAGACAGGCCGCACACACACACACACACAGACTGCATATAAAAATGTAATTAATTAAACAAGTCTCTGTGGGTTTGAATAAATCATATCCTCCCCACGTCAATAAATATGCTGATTGTACGAGATAATCATTTAAGACTTGATGAATACACTCCTCACCAGCTTTTTTTGTCAATATTCGACCCAGTATTTAACGTTGGCATACATATTCTTTAATGTATTTGTGAAAGATAAGATAATAATGATAGTCGATGCTACCTAGTGCATTTTTTTCTTGTTTCTCCTTTTTCTCAAACTTGAACATTTCTATTCACTCCATATATATTGTGCAACTCAAGAAGACACTTGTTATTTTTGCTCTTTCCTCCCTCTAGTCCATGGTGCTCCTGCTCCACAGCCAGCGCCAGTACATATTCGACTTCGACCCTCTTGACCGGCTCGCCGCCGTCACCATGCCGAGCGTGGCCCGGTACACCATGCAGACGATCCGCTCGGTGGGCTACTACAGGAACCTGTACCACCCGCCGGAGAGCAACGCCTCGGTGGCGGTGGACTACAGCGAAGACGGCCTCCTGCTGCGGGTGGCTCACCTCGGCACGGGACGGAGGGTCCTGTACCGGTACCGCAGGCAGAACAAGCTGTCGGAGATCCTGTACGACAGCACGCGGGTCAGCTTCACCTACGACGAGATGGCGGGCGTGCTGAAGACCGTCAACCTGCAGAACGAAGGCTTCATCTGCTCCATCCGCTACCGCCAGGTGGGCCCGCTGGTGGACCGGCAGATTTTCCGCTTCAGCGAGGACGGCATGGTGAACGCGCGCTTCGATTACACCTACGACAGCAGCCTGCGCGTCACCAGCGTGCAAGGGGTCATCAACGAAACGCCGCTGCCCATCGATCTGTACCAGTTTGACGACATCTCGGGGAAAATCGAGCAGTTCGGAAAGTTCGGAGTGATCTACTACGACATAAATCAGATCATATCCACGGCGGTCATGACCTACACTAAGCACTTTGACGCACACGGACGCATCAAGGAGATCCAGTACGAGATCTTCCGCTCGCTCATGTACTGGATCACGTTCCAGTACGACGACGTGGGCCGAGTCACCAAGCGGGAGATCAAGATCGGCCCCTTCGCCAACACCACCAAGTACGGCTACGAGTACGACGTGGACGGCCAGCTCCAGACTGTGTACCTGAATGAGAAGGTGATGTGGCGCTACACGTACGACCTCAACGGGAATCTGCACCTGCTGAACGCGGGCAGCAGCGCCAGACTCCTCCCTCTGCGCTACGACCTGAGAGACCGCATCACCCGCCTCGGCGATATCCAGTACCGAATGGATGAAGACGGATTCCTCCGTCAGAGGGGCGCGGAGATCTTTGAGTACAACTCCAAGGGACTCCTGGTGCGGGTGTACAGCAAGAGCGGCGGCTGGACGATTCAGTATCGCTACGACGGACTCGCCCGCAGGGTGTCCATGAAGACCAGCTTGGGCCAACACCTGCAGTACTTCTACGCGGACCTGAGCTACCCGGCCCGGATTACGCACGTGTACAACCACTCCAGCTCGGAGATCACCTCGCTCTACTATGACCTCCAAGGCCACCTGTTCGCCATGGAGATCAGCAGCGGGGAGGAGTTCTACATCGCCTGCGACAACACCGGCACGCCGCTCGCCGTCTTCACCAGCAACGGACTCCTGGTCAAGCAGCTGCAGTACACGGCGTACGGCGAGGTCTACTTCGACTCCAACCCCGACTTCCAGCTCGTGCTCGGGTTCCACGGGGGACTGTACGACCCCCTGACCAAACTGCTGCACTTTGGGGAGCAGGACTACGACATAATGTCGGGAAGGTGGACGGTTCCAGATGTGTCTACGTGGAAGAGAGTTGGCAAAGAGCCCGCTCCTTTTAATTTATACATGTTCCGGTACAACAACCCCATCAGCAAGGTCCACGAAGTGAAAGAATATGTTGCAGGTAAGTGATATTGTCGTTTAGCCTTCTCAAACTATTGATCATATTATTTTTATTAGGGATTGTTCTCCACACATTGTTTTAATCTATAAACATGTAGTAGCTTGGAAACTCTGTGTGTTTCATTTCTCTCTCTCTCTTGCACAGATGTGAACAGCTGGCTCGTGACCTTCGGCTTTCATCTTCACAACACCATTCCCGGGTTTCCGGTCCCCAAATTTGATTTAAGCATGCCGTCCTATGAGCTGAGGAAGAGTCAGCTCTGGGATGATCTGCCTGTGAGTAAATTTGATATCTCTTTTTGCCATATTGAACACAAAGTACGCTGAAAACAACCACTGTACACCTCTTGCCTACAGACAAAATGGTTTTTGGTGTCAGGGTTCAGACAAACTTATTTTTCATCAGGATTTTGACGCTGTATTTTTAATTTTTAATTGGGCCACATTTGCATACTAATACTCATACTTAACAAAGTGTTCTCTCCTGCGTCTTGTTTGAGTTACCAGCTGAATAACAATGTCTGACTTCATATCAAATACATTTTGGTGTTGCTATTGTTAAAACTATCTCTTGAAGGTATTCATGCTAGGCCTCTTTGGTCCAATGCTCCAACACAGTGTTGCTGCGAGATTGTCTTGGGGGACTTATCTACTTCTGGCCTGAGAACGCAGCTTGAAAAAACACCATTATCTCAGACGGGGGAAGAGAAAACCCTCCGAAGCAGAGCAGGAGCTGGTTCTAAATAGCCTGGAGAGTCGGGTTCTGCCATGTTCAGGCGTTAACGTTTCACTGCACTTTCCCCACAGTCCATCTCTGGGGTCCAGCAGGAAGTAACCAGACAAGCGCACTCTCTCTTGTCATTCGAGCGGCTGCCGGAGGTCCATCTCAGTCGAGGTCGCCGGGGTGAAAAGTCTTGGCTGTGGTTCTCGGCGGCGATGTCTCCCATCGGAAGGGCCGTCATGTTCGCCGTCTACAAGGGCAGCATCCACACCCACACGCTCAACGTGGCGAGCGAGGACTGCATCAAGGTGGCGACCATCCTCAACAACGCCTTCTACCTGGAAGACCTCCACTTCACCATCGAGGGACGGGACACGCACTACTTTGTCAAGCCGGGCCTGCCGGACGGCGACCTCGCCGCGCTGCACCTCACGAGCGGACACAAGACGCTGGAGAACGGCGTCAACGTGACCGTTTCCCAGTCCACCACGGTCATGGACAGCCGGACGCGGCGCTTCGCCGACGTGGAGATCCGTGCCGGGGCTCTGGCGCTCCACGTCCGCTACGGCTCCACGGTGGACGAGGAGAAGGCGCGCGTGGTGGAGCTCGCGCGTCAGCGCGCCCTGGCGGGGGCGTGGGCGAGGGAGCAGCAGCGGGTGCGCGACGGCGAGGAAGGGGTCCGCCCCTGGACAGAGGGCGAGAAGAGGCAGCTCCTGAGCAGTGGGAAAGTGTTGGGCTACGACGGGTACTACGTGCTCTCTATAGAGCAGTACCCCGAGTTAGCAGACAGCGCCAACAACATCCACTTTCTTCGGCAAAGTGAAATTGGGAAAAGGTAACACGACGAGGTTCAAGTTCTGCCAAAGAGACGGTGTCTTGGTGGAGACATGCGAGCGGACAATAACATGAACAGCAACTCTGAATGAGAGGCTGCAGATGTGTACCCTGAGTGTCCATGTGTTTCTTTTATAATGAAAAATCAAAAGGAATAAGAAAAAATCCAAGCGGTCAAAAGCAATGCTGTGCATTGTGATCTAGGGACTACAGAGTAAATGTATAACTACACCAAGCCTTAACATGGCAATTACAGGTCAGTTTCTCTGTAGCACTAAGCCTTTCGGACTGTGGACTCTCAAGCAGAGGAATAGATGTGTGTTTGGGAAAAACCGTGAGCTAGTTTTTAGGTGTCTTACGTTTTGGGTTTTAGTTTTTCTTTGTTTTGAATCAAGAAAAGTCTGTCTCGACAAAGTATTATAAGCGCAAAGGAAATGTTTACATTATGCATATCTGCACTTCTTTAGAAGTGCAGGGGTCATGAGTTCACGCGCCTCGAGCGAGCGGTTTCCTTCGAGCAAATGTTTATTTTCTAAAATCAGACTCCTGACATTAGCGATATCCCTCAACAAACAAGCCACTACGTATACCAGATTTAGCACTGTAAACATCAACATGTCTTATTATCTCTTGAGATGCTTTTAAATGGGGAAAAAAAGAGAGAAAAAGAATCAGTTTCCTTGTTTAAATACAGAATATTCATTGTGGGGAACAGAAGAAGAAGAAAAAAAGGACTGTAAAGGTTTGACAGACTCTGTCTCGGGGGGGGGGGCAGGCACAGCCGTGTCTCGGACAGCACAGGGACACCATGTTTTGTAAAATATGCAAGAGTTTTATGCTGTTTTTTTAAGAAACTGAATAAATGTCTGTACTAGTCATATTAACGGTAATTTATGTTGTGTTTATACATATAAAATAAAAGTCCATCAGATTTTTGATTTTGATTTTTTTTTTCTCTTTTTTCCCGATTTTGATTTTAAGTTTACATTCCTACTAGTACGGCTACTGTGGGTCTTCTTCACAATGCTCTGTTTACGTTATCAACAGAAACCTGTGCATGTGGTGACAAGTATTTTAACATGTGGTGATGTATCTGTGACATGCAGTCAACTTATTATTTCCACTAAATTTAATGTTTATTGGGCCTTTTTGACCTGTCTTTCCTGTCCCGATGAATATTTCATCCACACAAATATTTCATGAACCCCATCGCGCATAAACAAGGTTACAGTGGATCCAAATATAGATCGCACCCATGTTCGCGGTAGGTACGATTTCCTTTTTTTGAATGTTCAATGCACTCATGGATTAAAAATGATATTGGGGTTCTTTTTTCGGTGTGTTGTTTTTTTGAAGAACTGGACAGAGTCTTGTTTTTTTTGTTTGTGTCCATCTCACAAATAAACTGCTAGGTTTTTTAAAAGGACTATAAGGAATGACGACATGAATGATGTATAGTTTTGATATAATGCATGCATAACACGGTGTTGCATGTGTGTAAAATATCAAACCCCAAATTACATTAATTACTAAAAAAAAAAATACATCTGAGCAACAAAAGGTGAAGAAGACAAACGCAGCATCTCTCACACGTCAGCTGCTTCACAGCTGCTTTGAAATGGAATGTGTAAATAAAGACATTTTTAGTGCAACCGCCCGAAACGTAGAGCGCTGACGGGGAAAAAAGAACAGCAGTCAGCATCGCAATCAAAAACAATTTTTAGGTACAAGTTTACACGTGAAAAACATCTGATAGCTCAATTTTTTTTAAATCATATTTGGGTCGTGATCGGCTTTTTTCTTCCACCACTCGTGCTCATCAAACGCTCAGAGGAGCTCTGATGATGGGGATGCATAATTCTGAAAAACAGCCCGCTCCATATGAAACTTGATTTCTGTTTCATGGTAAACTTCAAACGGCATTTCAAACCAAATGGGAGAGAATATTCCAGTGCTCAAAGGTTGTTTTATGCTGTTGTTTTTGACCTCTGCTACGCGGCGCCGGCATCCCACGCGTTTGTCTTTATATTGTGTCAGAAATGTAAAAAAAAAAAAAAGAGTGTTTCATGATATATAGAGCTCAACAAAGCTGCATCTCTTTTGAATGTTGCTCGGCTGCAAACCTGAAACATGCCATCAAAGTTCTCATGGGGGCTCCCTTCGGGTATCCCGCCCCACTTCACCGCCGACCTATCATGGAAATGTCTTATTAAAGTTCCCCCGGCGAGCCATTGTCTGTTGTTCCGTCGCACAGACAATGACGTTGGACTTGTACACCCCCACCACTTCCTCGATGCACCCTGACACAGAGGCTTCAAGCCCCTGCTGAAGAATTCTTCAAATGCCAAATACGAAGCGTTCAAATCTTTCATTCTCCTAAAAGTGCTTTGATGCTCCCTAGTGGTACAAAGTGCATAGTTCAGAAAGACGCCCAGCTGTTTATCTATACATCATGTTGCAGTACACTCATCCCTATACTTTTTTCCTTTTGTTGCAGAGGCCAGACAAACCTCGCCTTGAGCCCCAAACTTCAAATAACTCAAAGTCTTATTACGGTGATTAGTGAGCCAGAGGTTTTCGGGGGGGGGGGACAGACCCACCCTGAACCTGGACGCCGCAGGTTCATTTAAAGAGACATCAGAAGGAAAAAGAGATCAACCTGCAAATGTGGGGGGAAAAAAACCAACCCAGATCTGCAGTGCTGCTGCAGTATCACACTGTGACCACAGCAGGCAGCGCCAAGGCAACGCTGCGCCGCGCAACTAGACCGACTTCAAAGGCTCCGAGGAGATGGCACGACTTTGCCAGAACATCAAAGACCTAAAAAGCGTCGTGCAATAACCACATCAGAGCGATGGGGAAGGGCGGCGAGGGGGAGGATAAAGAAATGGAGCGCGTTTTCATAATTCAGTCGGGCCGCAACTTATGGATGTAACACAGCCATATGGAATAACACTAACATATGGAATGATTTCGCAATCTCTATACGTCCCAGCGAACATTCATATACGGGGGGGTTTGACACGCAGTTTTGGACCCATTCAGGGTGGTTGATGTTTGACCTCTGTGCAGCTCAGTGACCTCATGTCAAAGTGATTGTTACTGAAGGGAATTAAACATCTATGGTGGTGCTGTCCGGGACGCCGATCTTGTTCTCCACCAGCCGAAACTGAATGTTTTGGAAGCCCGAGGCCGGTGACAGGTATTCCCTACGCACACAAACGCACACAAACGCACACAAATGCACAAAAACGCACACAAATGCACAAAAACGCACACAAACGCACACAAACGCACGCAACGTAAAAGCTGAGGGTAAGAAAATCCGCGGCTGAATTTTAAGTGAGGTCGAATTTTTAACAGTGGTACAGAAATTATGAATGTGACATTAGAAAACGCGTGCTCAAGTGCATCTGCCGGGCAGATTTTTAAAAACACAACAACCTCCGACTGGGCTCTTTAAGGCGTGTTTACATTCCCCTCGGCCGGTGGTACAGAATACAGTTCCACAACATGTGCCGCATGTAACTTCTGCTGAAACACATCTCCGTGTTGAAGTCCCTTCGCGACTTTTCCTGCCAACCCAGCGTTTGTCATAATTTCACAATATTTCCTCACCTGTTGCTGATAAGATGTGGAACTTCGCTCTTCGCCAAAAACAACCAAAATCCAACAGGACCTGAAATGTCACGAACACGGAGTTAACAGCACAACTTGAATTTAAGGGAGAGTTCAACTCTCAGCTCTTTATCTCAAATTGTTGCAGATGGAAAATCCCCCGGAATGCACGAAACCTCCAATATCACCAAGGAATCTTATATTTCTGAACTGAGGGGGTTCGCATTGAATGAATAAAAGAAATTAAACAAGGGAAACGGCCAGGTTTCATTGGGCCACAATCGATCACCTATAGCTGCGCTCTTGAGCCAACTGTGCTGTAAAGTTCTGCCTCCTATACGTTACAAAAACACATTTCTGTAGATTAGCGTTAGAACAAAAACACATTCAACTTGCAGTTATTATTTCATCTCAGCGTGAAAACGCTTCATTCTGAGCGTCTGTATGAACTTCTGTTTTGTTGTGGACAAAAATAATCTTGTGATCTGGATGTAGTGTAAAAAAAAACCTAATTAGACGATCGTTACATTCAAAAAATTTAAATAATTCTGATGCTGCCTTTCACTTTAATGTGAAGTTATTATGACTTTATGTAGCGGCAACCAAACGAAAGTCGCTGCAATGTTGTAATATTGAAGACGAGAGAGTGTCACAGTCAGTTTACTGTGACCTTTAGTGACCAAATAGTCACTCTAATGTTTATATACAGTAAAATAGATTAATCCCGGCACAATGTGGAACGAGGACTGAAGGTTTCCCGGCTGGTTCTTGTCCGGAAGAATATCACATACACACCAAACACACGCACGTTCACAATAACCTTAGGACCACATGTCTCCGGCAATGTTCACCGAGGAAAATTAAATATTAACCAAATTGCAAATATTTACAGATGAGTCCAAGGACCTAACCGGGACATCAATGATTCCCAGGGATGTCGCAGTTTGGGCGAGGAGAGTAAAGCTCCGCCCAGACTGGGTTTCCGGGGGCCAATGCCAATATTAGGGAGTAAGAAAGTTCCAATGCTAACATATCGGACGATATTCTTACATAATATCTACCTGTCTACCCATCTATCTACTTTTGTAAAGAACTATCAATATCGGTCGGGTTGAGTCAATACAAAATTACTTCAACTCAACATTTATGAGTCGTTGTTAATGTTTAATCGGCAGGTAAATATTGCCAGAATAAGAATAACAGTCTTTTCGCATAACTATTGATCTAAAATTGAGTTTGTTGTTCGGAAGCGTTGTGTGAGAATACAAACCGCCCACATCCTGGAAAAACTTTGTTCTTTTAGCATAACAGACAAATAAGAGGCGGGCCGGATGGCGGTTGCATCCTCGTGGGCGATTGGACGAGGTTGGCGGTTATAAATCTGGACCGCGCCGGAGACAATTTTAGTAAATATTATCCGAGGCAGAAGAAGAACACACCTTTCGCTGCCACTGGAACAAACCATGAGCGGATGCCCGTACTTTGAGAAGAAGCATTTGTACGTTTCAGTTCGTGGAGTTTTGGCTTCAGGCCTATTTAATTTTTCTCCAATTCCACTGGATGCGACGCTTTAACGTTTTCTCTAATCCAGGCAAAGCAGCATGTAACCCTCTGTCTTCACACCGCAGGTTGTTCAAAAACAAGCCTCCGAATGCCGAAGAGGAGGACGCCTCTCAGGCGGGCGTCAACAAGGCCAGTCGAGGAGGAATCATCTATGGGGATTACCTGCAGGTAGAAAACACCGCCGTCCACATGTGCACCGGTCTTTGTACCTGGATTTTTTTTAAAGTACCGGAATGTGTACTGTTTTTTTTAAATCTCAAGTTTCTGCGGTTTCTTTCTTTCCTTCCAACCCTCAGCTTGACAAAATCGTCTCGGCCCAGGTGTTGCAGAGTGAAGTCAAGGGGAATAAGATCCACGATGAGCACCTCTTCATCGTCACTCATCAAGGTAAAAACTAACTTTGTAGAGTATTTCCTTTTCAGGAAGACCTAACTGGTCTCCCTGAAATAAAAGATTTTTTTGTCTTTTTTTCTGTTTTCGCTTTGAATCTTTAAAATCTGGAGATTCCTTTGGGGGGAAAAAAAGGGGAAATTGCTCCTCTGGGATTAAAAATACAATAAAGTAAAGTGATAACCAATCCAAGAAGCAGATTCATCATTGTTTAGGAAAGTATAAGTCAGACAACAGGATTATAGTTTGCAAAAATTTAAATTTTCACGATGCAATTTCAGTGTGACGTGGCTCGAATGTTAGTCGACTTACTTATCTTGTAATATTATTATTAATATACTAATATTTGTGTGTGTGTGTTCCAGCCTATGAACTGTGGTTCAAACAGGTTTTGTTCGAACTTGATTCAGTGCGGGAGATCTTCATCAGCGGACATGTAAGTTTTTACCCTTCTTGAATTAGCATATATGAAAAACAGACAAATGTGGTTTCTAGTTTTAAAGTACCCTCCTCTCGCTACTACCTCTTTTAATTCCCGAGAGAGAGAGAGAGAGAGAGAGAGAGAGAAAAACATTTCGAAGCCAAATGTTTTTAGATGTCGGTGTTGAACACTGAACACTGCACCTGAAGTAGAACAACTTCAATAAATTGAAGAGCACATCATCTTCAGAGAGGACAACACTGCGGTAGTCAGATCTGCCTGCGCCTCGGTTGAAGAGGACGTTTTATCCAAGAGGAATTATTCAGCCGCCCTGACTTTGGAGTTCAGTCAAGGGAAAAAATAAAAAAAGATTTTGTTCATCACCCAGGCTTATGTTCATTAATCAGAAACTCAAATTATTACAGTGATTAGATGATTTCCCCCCCCCCCATGTCCGGATATGTACTCGCAAGCTTCACCATGCTTTACTGGTATTACTTATGTCCCGCAGGTCCGAGACGAACGCAACATGCTCAAAGTGAACACCCGCATCCACAGGATCGTGATGATATTCAGACTGTTGGTCGAACAGTTTTCTGTTCTGGAAACAATGACGGCCTTGGACTTTTTTGACTTCAGGTGAGCGAACAGATGAAACTTCTGGCCAATCTCCACTTCAGCTCTTAAGAAGTCTGATGAGATGCACTCGTGCTCACTGTACTTCTGCGCGTGCGTGCGTGTGTGCGTGCGTGTTCGTTTGTGTGCGTTTGTGTGCGTTTGTGTGTTTGTGTGCGTTTGTGTGCGTTTGTGTGCGTTTGTGTGCGTAGGGAATACCTGTCACCGGCCTCGGGCTTCCAAAGCCTTCAGTTTCGGCTGGTGGAGAACAAGATCGGGGTCCCGGACAACCTGAGGGTGCCGTACAACAGACGCCATTACAGGGACAACTTCAAGGGTCATGAGAGTGAGATGCTGCTCGCCACGGAGCAGGAGCCCACACTCTTAAAGCTCGTCGAGGTACAACCGCCTGCACGCGGTCGTCATTTTTTTTTGGGTGTGGGGGGGGGGGGGTCTAGTACAGGGAAGATCAGGTTATTGCACTGTATATCTGTGTTTGCCGCATCTCGCTCCGGATGAGCTCGTCTGCTGCTGAACAGGGAGGAAACCTGATGGAAAAACCTTTTGCAATTCTCAGGAGTGGCTGGAGAGAACTCCCGGCTTGGAGGTGGACGGATTCAATTTCTGGGAAAGCCTGGAAATCAATATATTTGTAGGGCTGAATCAAGAGAAGGAGAAAATCGCGGTAGGAGATGACTGCAATATGTTCAGGGGGGGGGAAACATCCTTACTTTTCCCGCACGTCCAAGATGACTGACGAGAGATTTTATTTTTACTTGTGTTTTTCCATTCTGAAATAGATAATGCCAGATTCCGAGGACAAGGAGGAGATGATGGCCGAGCTGGTCAAACAGAAAGAGCTCTTCACTTCTCTGTTCGACGAGAAGCGCCACGACCATCTGCTCAGCAAAGGTGAGCGCTCGCTACAAAACTGGCAAAAAAAAATAATAATCTGTCCCCGTTGATCGAACCGCGTTTCGTTTCCGCAGCAGTGCAGCTTTCAAAAGAATAAAATAAATAAAAACTACACAGTCAAGAAATACATTTTCAATTTTTCTCACAAGGTGAGAGGCGGCTCTCTTACAAAGCTCTACAAGGTGCCCTGATGATCTTCTTCTACAGGTTGGTGGGGTTTCTTTACAGCATCACGCCTTGTCTGTCGCCACCGTCCGTGTGTTGCCGTATGTTTGTTCGTTAAAAGCTCCCGGTGCTGCTGATGCCGGGGGGGGGGGGGGGATACTTACACGTCACGACGCTCATTGAAGCGGCGCGAGAGTCAACAGAGTCATGAGTCATGAGTCATGAGTCAGCGCCGGAAAAAAAGCGATCATTAATGTGCACCTCCCAATGAAACACTTTCAAACACCACGGCCGTTTGTCTAGACGCACCCTCGAATTCCATCTTTCCTTCCAGGGAGGAGCCGAGGTTCCAGGTCCCCTTCCAGCTGCTCACGTTCCTCATGGACATCGACACGCTGATGACGAAATGGAGATGTGAGTGCTGTGCCATAGACTCCCCGGTGAACCAGAACAAGAGAAATCTCTACAGGAGACACGGGCACGTCCTCCCACTGATCACACCGGACGTTTTTTTCTCTCTCTCTCTCTCTCTTTGGTTTTCAGATAATCACGTATGCATGGTGCATCGAATGATCGGCAGCAAGGCCGGCACAGGGGGCTCCTCCGGCTACCACTACCTGAGATCCACCGTCAGGTAAGTGTGTGCTGTACACTTAAGGCCACCGGTTAAACACTTTGCGTCGCGAGCATCTCCAACACTACAGGGGTAATTTAGATAAGGACAGGGTATGTGATCCTCCGCGCCTATCTAGATTACCTGCCATATGGCCATTTCATCCAGACATGCACAAAGTGTATTTAAAAGTTCTTTGTTCAGCACATTGCCGCAGCAGTCTGGGTTTTGCGTTTGCCCTTCGCAATGTGCAATTTGAAACAGATGCTCGATTATGTTGCACGGGTGGAATATTTAATAAATGATTATTCTTTACCTTTAGTGACCGCTACAAGGTGTTTGTGGATCTGTTCAACCTGGCGACCTTCCTGGTGCCTCGCCACTGGGTGCCCAAGCTGAATCCCAATGTCCACACGTTCCTCTACACGGCCGAGTGCTGCGACAGCTCCTACTGCAGCAACGAGGACTCAGACTGAAGGGAGCATCTCTCTCTCTCTCTCTCTCTCATCCCTCTGCGTCTCCTCTCTTACCGTAGACCAGAGCTCACAACAGTGGACCACATTTGCAGAGCTAGAAAGAGAAAAAAGAAAAAACAGTTACCGTCAGGCTCGCAGGCGACGTTTCGTCCAAACGTGCAAGTAAACACACATTTTGTCGCGAGGGTACGTAGTGTTTCAGCGGAGAGAGGTAGGCGTCCGGCTGGTGTTCCTGAGAAAGAAAATTTCAGGACAGTCTAAAATATTTCCTGTTTTAGCACAAATACTGAATAGGGATATAATAATGTGCTTCATAAGGATCTTGAATTTGAACTTAATCTGGTGTTTTTTGGACAAAGGGTGCAGGAGCGGAAGTTAAAGTGGTTGACGGTGTAAACCACCAAAATATACATCAGCGAGAAACATTTTATTCCTGCTGGTTTTTTCCAGTAAGTACGTACCCTGAGATGTGAATACAGAAAAATAACAAATGTACAAATATATAAAAACAGGTACATTTCTTTGTTTGGCAAGGAAGGTAAAAAGCCTTTTTGTTTCTTTGGTCATTGTGACATTAATAACATTCACCTTAAAACTATATTGAAAAAGATACGACAGCAGATCACTACTTCGCAACCCGCAACATGAGGCTGCAGAAACCTGTGACACGGCGTCTGGCCATGAATAAATCAAATGGCCAGAGTAAACAGTTTGGCTCTAATCTCTGCTGCCGACTGGTCACGAGTCACACGAGCAGCAGATGGCTCCTTGATACGATTCGCTTAGATGTTTTCTCAATAACATTATGCAAATTCGCCGCGACTGACCTGAGAGCGAATGGATCGGTGTCAGCGGCGATCAGACTGGTGGCGGTGAAGACTTGTTTTTGTTTTTTTACAAAGCACGAGGCGGGTGTCAGAGGTCGAGCTATTTCAGATTCAACCCAGATGTGACTCGGGAGGAAACATCTGCATGAGCGATCAATGTCAACTTCTAAAATAAAAAACAACTTTGTACATCATAAATGTGAAGCTGTGAAATAGGAACCGTAAAATCTGTACATAATGTTCATACTGTTGTTTTTATAGATAAGCTGTGTATAGTACTCTTCATGTTTTGTATTTATGCATTGATTAATTGATCTCTGTATAGACAAATTAGAGTTATATAACCCATGAAGTGTATAACCTTATGTATTTAAGATACATATTTTGTACAGTGCATCTATTCCTGTTGGTGATTTTACAGTGGGGGGTGTGTGTGTGTGTGTGTGTGTGTGTGTGTGTGTGTTTTAGTCGCTCAGTTATGAACCAACATTTATCAACTTGTGAAGTGATTTATTTTGTTTTACTGATGCAAGATGTTGACATTTCAATAAAAAGAAACATTATTTAAAATGACATTTTGAAGGGAGATGACTGATTTCAAATTTTGGCAGCCATCAAAACGCACACACACACGCACACACACACTCACACACAAATATACATAATGTTGTTACAGAAAAACTGCTGCCACAGAATCTGCAATACCTGCGAAGATGAAGTAAAAGAAAAAAAAGAGAGAGAGAGAGATGAATTAATCCCTGAGGGGACAGTGGGCACAGCACAAACATAAAACAAAGTAAAAGGAGACATGAGCCGATGAAAATGAAAAGAGCCAAAGATCATACCACAAACGTTGCCACCAATTTTGATATAAACGTAGCCCTCGTTCCCCCATGTGGTTCCCCAGGAGTTCTGCACAATCCAGTGTGGAATATCCCCTAAAACAGACAAACATGCATTTCAAGATTAAATTATTTACAGGATAAAGGAGCAACGTGTGTGTGTGTGTGTGTGTGTGTGTGTGTATGTGTGTGTGTGTGTGTCTACACCACTTTGCACCATTACATAATCCCTGTGTAATACCCACAAACACAAGTGTTATGAAATAATGGCAAAAATGAAAATAAAGTGCTGCTGTGTGTCAGGTATGTCAAGAGACAAACACATCGGTACTGTTTAACCTTTTTAAATTCTTTCGCTTGAAGCGGTAACCGTCTAATTAATCAGAAATTCTATTCTTAGAAATCCTGGAACACGACGTCGAGAACTGTAAACATGCGTCGTGTTTACCGAAGGAGTCCAACAGGACAAAGCAGGGAAAGGTGTAATACTGAAATGTTTTCAATTCTTATATAGCTCCAGCAATGATTTTCTAGAAATGAGGGCTGGAATCTTTTAACAGGACTGAATGAGGCCCATTGCGACAATATGAAGTCGATTTGCCAACTGAAGACATTTATCTTCACCGGAAACGTGTAACAATCTCACGCCCCGAAATTAGGACTTTAAGACTCAATCATTAGCTAAAGGGCTTGTTAAAATATATTGTTCTCCCCTTCCCCTGTTGTTTTAGCACCTAATTGGGGGAATGAGACACTCTGCTCTGTTGTGATTAAAGCTGATTAGGACGGGGATATTTTAACCTAAAAACATTCTGCCTAGTGCCTTTGCTTTAAATTACTTTCACAGGCCCGAGGGTTGCAGAACTTTCTTGACCTAAAAAAAAAAAGGGGAAACTTTACCTCAAGTACAAATATAAAAAGGCCCTTTTTGTTCTCGAATCACAATTCTGTCTGGTGCCATTGCGGTGACAATGCGTTACCGGTCGCGTCGTATCCGACCACCAGCACGGCGTGGTTGGACCACTGGCTGGAGCAGTGGTGCTGGATGATTCCTCCCTGGTAATCCTGCCAGCTGACGGCGTCCACGACAGCAGTCAGAGGACCGCGCTCCAGCAGCTGACCCATCATTGCCTCCTCTTGACCGCTGGATGATAGAATAAAAACAAAACAAAACTGTACTCTCGGGGGTAGCATGTTTGGCCCTGTGTTTACATACAGCTCATGGAGGCGTTATCATGTAAACTGTACTGCAAAGGCAGGACGTTGGGTAATTGGTATTAGGCTAATCTCTTTAAGCGAGATGTGTAGGTTATTAAGTGAAACATTTCACAAAGGTTGCATCGTTTCACCATTTGTCTCTTCTTCTTCTTGTCATTTGTTCACTCCCTGAATAAGTTCCTGTGATTCCATCTTTTGCCAGGCTCATTTTCTCATAGACTTCAATAGAAATTGAGCAAAAATGTTTGCAAACAGTGGAGTCGCCCTCTGTTGGTCATTCGAGAGATTACATGTTACAAGCACTTCTGAAATGGCTTCACTTTCTGGACCTCATGACTATGTCCTTTCTTTTTTTTTTTTTAGCTAAAAGCTATACTGAATAAAGCCATTTTGTATACTATTCATCTGGAGGTGTTGTTTTTTTTCATCTGGAAACTTTATGATCATGTTTTTCCTTTGCTATGCAGCAGTAAAGATGTGGCTTGCGAGCCCCTTTTATCAGTGGGTTAAGACTTCACCATGACCTCTGAGAGGTGTCTCTGACCTCAGTAGTAGCACCATGACCTTCAACACTTGTTTTGATAGTGGCTGTCTTTACTTTGCTTTAACATCTAATTGGAAATCATTTCGAAACATTATTCAATTTATACATGTTACAACTAAAAAGCTACATCTGATAAAAGTTGTATGTAAAGGGGGAAAAAAAATCGGAGACAATTTTATATTAGGTGATGTGAGCTAAGACAGCAATACAACAGGACTGTGCATATATATTTAAAATAAATTACAGACATTATATATGCATGAGTGTGAGTCACAGTCCTGTCTGACATTAAATAAAGATGATCAGATGAATTTACTTTAGCTCGAGGTAACCTTTGGGCCAAAATGCTACTGAGCAATCCCCTGTCTGTGTTGACAGGGTAAACACTGTGGCGTGTCACTCACTGTGCAGGACCAATCCCCTTCACCCCCCGCCCCCCCTCCCCTTTGTCCTTGATGCTTTGTGAAGACCACACTAAAAAAAAGTACATGTGACTTTACCCAAATATTGGGTTGTTAATTTTTAGCCTTTACTGCCGATGGGCGGCTCGCAAAACGTGTATTTTACCCAAAGTCATGTGCAGTGAAGCTCTTCACGGAAACGCCGTCATGTGACTGGGAGAAGAAGTGGCAGATTCCCGACTTGGCTTTGTAGGGATACTCAGACTGTGGCACCAATTTCACCCCTGTCTAGAGAGAAAATAGTTCATCTCAGCGAGAGTGTAATCGGAATACAAAATATTCATTCATCTTGTTCGTGAAACATCCTGGCGCAGGCAAACCAATCTCACTCGCTGTGCTTGCTGCCACTACATATCTCACTATTTCAAATAAATGACAATACTGCCTTATTTTTAAAAATCTAAAAATCTATTAAAAAAATCAAAAGAACAATCAAAACAACCCTCTTTCAGTGCGTGTGAAGTACTGAAGGGTTGATTCGACCTTTGTATTGCAGTCGATTTTTAGTGCATCTGAAGATATTATGCGTTATATATCAGGCAAAACAAAACAAAAAAAACATCAACATACTTGTTTTAACCAGTTCAGAGCCCTGGATGGGGAGCCTCCATTGCAGCCTTCATTTTTAAAGGAGCAGTCCAGAACCTGCTGTACACTGAGCAGCTCCACGTGCGAGCCTCCGATGGCGTGGGCGGACTGCACGGCACCGACCACACTAAATGCCCAACAGCTCCCGCACTGCAAAGGCACCGTCATAGTAATGACCATAATAAGAGAACAACAAAGAAAAGACTGAGAATTGTGTATGTTTTGCTCAAGGAAGCTTCGGCGGTTTCAGTTCTCCCTCAACCCCTGCTGCCCAAACTCTCCCGTTAATTCATGATTAAAAATCTCTCCACATTTGGATTGTTGGGTTGACGCACTCAACTAATCGCGAAAGGTTTTTCATTGGGTTTGAATGTGATGGCACATGGTAATAGCGCAATAAGACCTTTTGTTCGAGAAGCTACAATGTGTGGATGTTGTCCGTGGTGATGGGGTGACATGATCCAGTCCGACTGAACTGTGACTAATTGTTTTCTGCTGCCATCTTCTGACTGAAACACCTCAGGTAAACTGTGTCTTCAGGAAAATCACAATTTCTTCTTCAGTTAGAGGAATTAAGCTTCAAGATTGAGGATCATTTGAGATAGTTTTATTGCAAAAGCTGCCTTTCTTACTACATGTCTGATGTACATTATATTAATTTTTTTCTGAAAATAGGTAAAATGGAGGCATACTTGCTCAGCATAAATTCCCATTAATCTCTAAAAAAAAATCCAAATATTTTCCTGCTCGATATGGTTCGATGGCTTAAAATCAAACCAAAACATCACATTACGTTTTATTATGTGAGTGGCTTGATGTTTTGGCGCCCTTGTGCTTTTTATTTTCTGTCAATCCATAACTCTGTCTGTTGTGGAAACCAGGCAGTTTCACAGGCGGAGCCAGTGGGGGGGGGGGGGGGGAGAAACAAAATGGGCAGGGGAAAACTGCAGGAGAAGGAAGCTGGTAGGTGAGCGCGGTCATGTACAGACAACTCTCCCCGGAGTGGAAAGCCTAACTTGAATTCAAGAAAGTGAAATATGTTATCGACTTGGCTTTTTCCCCTGTTTGGGGCTATCCCTGTCGATCCCTTAGGACAGCAGTTTTACAGAGAAAATATCCTCCCCCACGGCAAATAAGCCGACTAAAGAGAGATAAAGGACAAAAGGAGAAGGCGGAAAGTGAACCTGTGTGAGGACAAGCAACCGCTCCATCTTACTAACACTCTCCATTTTCGTGTCCCCAGGTCCACTCTGCAAAACTCCCACTTAATGAGTTGGCTTGTTATTTCACCCGCTTCTCCTTTACTGTTATTTAGGTCTTTTGCTTCCCGTTACTTCATGTTTGACCATCGCCGTCTGAGCGGGGGAACGTTTCTTTGTGCTGACCTTAAATGTCCAATTATAATTTTGCCATATCACAACAGGATTGGAAGGTGATCACATGCTGTGACACTGTACATTTATCTATCTATCAATCTATCTGTATTGTGTGATGTGGAAACGTGAAGTTCCAAAGGGGCACCCAGACTTTTCAGTGAATTAGGAGTCATCACGTGTCCACTAGTGAAAGTTTTGACATAAACAATTCAAAGAGAGAGCAGGGATTGATGAGATGTGAATCATTTTTAACGAGGTGATTGAACCATTTTTGCGGGGGGGAAAAAACGATTTCAGAGAACATCGTTAACATATAGCCTCTCTGAGGACAAATCCGGGCGGTCCATCGCTCCACCTGTTTGCTATGACATTACCAAAAATGGACGTTAATTTGTTTGAACTGTGTCTCCGAAAACTACAATACATCCCCATCAGCAGTGAATAGCATCTAGCCATCATCAATCTGTGTAAACCTCACGGCTAGTTGGTTCTGGACCGGTGCCACCGCTGCCCGGTCCCTCCAGTCAAATTTGGCCGGGAGCCGATCTGTCTTCGGGCCAGAGAAGAGCGGCGCTCGGTCGGAGCTCGCTCGCAGGTAGAGATCTGCAGAAGACAGATACAGTTCAAAGTCATTCCCAAATACAAAGATGCGTGAAAAACAAATGACTCTGCAAGATTCAGCACTGTCGTCCAAGATGCTTGGTTACATTTAAAACAGTCCACTGGGAAGATTTAAGTGAATGAATCGATTTCACTTTCAGTTGTTAAGGTAATAGAACACATTGTGAAGCAATTTTCAGCTTTTTTTCTTCTATAACTGTTTGGAAGATTTATTGACAAATATAAAGTACATGTACCGTATTCAGTCCTGCAAACTTAAAACACTTCGGTCTACCTCTGAATTCTTTCTGTGAGAGGTCAGAGAACTGGTTGATGCCGTACTTCGCAGACTGTGGTGCCGTGGAGAATGAGTTCAGGAATGCATGTCGCTTTGTGGCATCCTGCAATAACGCAAATGACATATTAGGGAGTGGTACAGTTCACTGGAGGAGCAGCGAAATGAAAATCATTACATGAGAATAATAATGAGAAGGAGACGGCAACGAATAACAGACAAACAGCCACAAAATGGCCATGAAGTTAAATCAACATGTGGGTAAATAGTTTCCATTAGAAAAATGATTACAAGCCTCACCCAAGGAAAACTCACTTCTTGAATGTTGCATTAGATTGCTTTAAATTTACATAGCTGTACCTAATAAATTGGGAACTGGGTATATACACACACACTAATATAGCATTCAGATAGAAGTAACTTTAAGTTGTGTTTTGTATGACGTTGTGATTTTCCAGTACCTAACGTGCACAAGTGCAAGGTAAATGAATGGCAGTAAAAAGTACAATATTTCAGTAACATGTACCCCAACATTGTGCCTTAGTACAGTTCAAGTAAATGTACTTGGTGACTTTGCATCACTCAAGACCTTAACTTAATGGACCAATCGTTATGTTGTGAAATTTCCATTTTCACTACAGATATGAATTCCATATTGATGTACAGTACAGAATTTATAAACTTTTAACGTTTTTTCCCACCAAACGTTGTACATTGCCTTTTCCAGGAGTGGGCATGGTCTTTAAGTGACGTTTGTTATTGGTGCGTTTGCGACAAATCCGTTCACTCGGAAGTTCCCGGAAGTGAGCAGCAGCAGAACGGAGTCAATGGACCACCTGTGTTGCACTTGCACGAAAGGATCACACATTTAAATAATCAGATTGTATACTATCAACAATCAAATCAGCACGCGCATTAAAGCAATAAATTATTTATTTTTTTTAATTTTTTTTTATAAAAAAACCAAAAACGTATTGACTAACTACATAGAGTCACTACACAGGCGTGTCGGTCTGCTATATTGTAAATCGATACACTTATTGACTACTTATTAGCCAAAAATCGCAACTCTGTCGCTCTGAATAATGGATTCGAATTGCGCGCCAAGAACTTCCGGGAACTATCCGAAGTCCGCGTGAGTCACGTGACGTGCAAACATTTTGGACTTCCGTTGTCCGTTCCCTTAAAGAGTGCAAACAATTGTTTCCATCTGCCTCACTCACAGCGGGGGACATCTTACCCGGAAATAGCGCCGCCGCCGGTGACATTCCTCTCCGTCCGCCTCGTAGTCCCGGTGGAACTGTCGTGTGAACGAGTCGAAGTGAACCGCGGAGACGTTCGACCCGTGGCGGGTCTCGTCCGAGCGGACGCGTCGACAACACGGAGGCGAGAGGAGCAGCGCGCACACGGCGGCCACGACGACCGCACACACCCGGCGACCACCACCCCTCATCTGACCGAGAGGTGTCGGTCACACACATGCGTCAAGATTGAAGTTCAAAGTAAACAGAGTACAAACATTAAGACGTGACGAGGGAGGTGAAGGTTGGTGCGCATGCGCAGTGATCGACTGGCGCTTCATCGAAAACAAAAGTGACATTTGAAGGAGTTTTCACAGGAAGTAGCCTGAGGGGTTTTTTTTAAGATCTAAAAAGTTTCTAATAATTTTCTTTTTTCAGAAACACCAAACTCACAGTACACTGTATTTTAATCAGAAAAATGTGAAAAGTTGTAAATTTGACAAATATAATTCCACACATGTAAGTGACAGTCATCAGTGACATCTGAGGAGGTTTTAGGTGAAATTGACATGAAACTATGGGCTGAGAACAACTGGATGCAAAAAAATGAATAAAAACATAGGTGATAGGTGAGAGTAGGTTTCTGACATCTAGAATGTATTTTTATTTTTATGTTTAAAAAAAAAAAATTGTGAATTTTCATTGTGACCTTTGACCTTGTGGATGTAGAACAACATCATTTCATCTTTTTATCCTAGTAGACATTTGTATGAAATATTGTCATAATTAGCTAATTAATTCTTGAGATATGGACAAAAACATATTGTTTGTGGCCTTGAAACTTTGACTAACAGAATCGAATCAATTCATAATTGAGTCTATATTATATAAATATCACTTTGAGATTGCTTTTAGCAATGAAAAGTGCTCTATAAAGGAAATGTATTATTATTATTATATTACTGTACATACGTATAATGATGCATTATGATTTTTGTACATTTGCACCAAAAGTAATGTTTTGTTTTTGTTGTTTGTTTGTTTTTTCATCCCATCTACAATCAAATATTGTGATCAAATCATGATTAAATCAAATGAATCACTAATTCAACTAAGAGTTAAAATTTTTGATAAAAAAGCATACCATTTTTTCATCTATCCAAAAATTACTTTTAACCTTGTATACCTATATATAAAACTCTCGTGAGTAAAATGTAAACAATATATATTTATTATTATTTGAATATAATTTAATCCTAATGTATCTAGAACTAAACCTTGAAATAGGTTTAAAAAATGTAAATTGTCTAATGTGTGGCCGTAACAGGCGTTGTGTAAGACTAGACATTTGTGTAACGTGTGACCACAGACCCCCACTCACACTGTACAATAACACTGCAGTAGTTGCTCTTAGGCACAGTAGCAGCTGCAGAGCATTTTTTTTTTTCCAGTCTGTACTTTGTCAGGAACGAGCCAACCGGTCCCCAGGACCCCGGGAGGAAAAAAAGTCGTCTCCTCTTGTGCTTTTTTTCCGGAGTTAGCGTCTGATCCTCGCCTTCATCGTCGCAGGCTCCTCTGTAAACGTGCCAGAAGAAGACATGTCAGACCCGACGGCGGAACTCACCAACAACAAGCCCTTCGCGGTCCGGCTGTCCAATGTTTACCTCAGCATCTTGGCACTGTTCTGCTTCAAGCTCTTTGTCAAGATTTCCCTCAACTTGCTGACATACTTCTACATCGTCCGTGGGAACCGTAAGGAGGCGGCCAGGATATCAGCAGAGTTCTACGACTACGGCCAACGACACGGTGAGCACTGACAAGTCAGAGAAAAACCATAAAAGCCTTGGAGAGGATGTTTTTCTCCTGTTCCAACTGACCAAACCACTTGTTTTATTTGTGCCTTTAAGGAGAACTCGGTGGAAAGTGTAACCACAATGCAACTGTGTTTACACTGTACAGCAATAAGCGTTTTTGACCTCCGGCGCATAAGGTCATGTTGATATTGTTTCCTATAAAATCAAGTGAAAGTGCTCCCTGCTCGCACATACACACACACACACTCACAATTTCCGTGTTTACAAATGAGCTATAATTGCTGCATTGCCAATCCGGCGAGTGTAAGAGCTATTAATTGCATTCACATTAATACCCATTGTAGATATGAATGATACCCGAGATTCATTTTATTAGCTTAATGGCTACTTATAAACCCTGAACGGTACATTCAATATTAAACGAAGACACTGCAGGCTGGCAGCTCTCTTTTTTTTTTTCTTCCCTCTAATGTATTAATAGAACACAGTCATGATACACCCCCCCACACCACTCCTCCCTCACCACCACCCCCCATCCTGCCCTAGTTTCCATTCCCAGCTATGCCGTGCACCCTTTCGCACCCAGACAGCAACCAAAACAACCCGCCACACATTTCTCGGGGACAGGCGGTTCCGACGGCACATTCTGTGTTGACGAGAGGCGACGACGACAACATAATCTGCAGCCATGGTTCGAGGAAATGTTTAATTTTAAAGTGGACCCACTCCGTGGAATACTAATTAGCCAAGATTAGGGTATGAGTCATGGCCCTATACATATGGCCTTCCTTGTTAAAAAAAAAAAATCCGTTTAACGACTCTAGCCGGCTCTTTATACCCACATTTTAAATTGATGTCAGTCAAGGAAAATGGACCGCATGAATAAAATAGCATGGATTTAATAGAAAACATTAGATTGATTGTTATCAATAAATTATGAATGAAATGGAGGGAGACGGTTATAACGATGACGATAACGTGTGGAATGCATTGGCTGTTATTCTGGACATTGACTCAAATTTGCTAAAGAAGAATTTTATTATTTATTTTATTTTTCCCCTGAATGACGTTAAAATGTCCACAGCCTATTAATCAAGTTTATATTAATCACTCACGTGAAATGAGTGTGAAGTATGTCTTGAGTTTTAATGCAACAGGACATAATAATGTTCTGCAATATACATAAAGTCTTTTAAAATGAAGGTTAAAGCATGACAAAAACATTTGGAAAATATGAATTTGATAAATATATCAAAAGGAAGGAGAGTCCACTTTTGTAGTTGGGTTTTCAATTTGTAGCTGTAATGGCTTTTTTTGTATTATAATATGATAAATAGACGTGATATCACAGTTGTTTTCAATATAATGCTTCTATTATATACGGTGACATTCCAGTCTGCATGTATATTATTTTCTACTTATGTCTATTTACCAGTAATGAGCTGTCATTATTACTTCAGGGCAGATGGTGTTTATTTCCAATGTTCATGCCATTATTGTCATGTACTGTGGGTAACTTTAAAAGTTCTGGATAAAAGCATATAAGGGAAATGAAAAGAGATGAAAGTGGAAGCAAACACTGACTTCTTATTCCCCATCCAGGATCCTGGGCCGACCGCTCACCCCTCCACGATGCTGCAAGTCAGGGTCGCCTCCTCGCCCTCAGGACCCTCATTTTACAGGTGAAGAGAACATGAACCTAGGAGAGGAAAGATGTGCATCCTCCTAAAGTGTAAGAGTGTATGAACGATATATATCGCGATATTATAAAATCTCCTCTAAAGCACTTCATAAATGCACAGTTTAACCCTTTGATGCAGACAATCACACCAGTATGATGAATCTAGTCGTCCTTGCAACCTATGTCTAGATTAAAACATTCTTAAATCTGAATTATTTTCAATAATAATATTTTTTACTGGGACAATTTTAAACTTCAAAGCAAGTCTTATGCTGGCACCTTTGTTAAATTTTACAGGACAATTTATAATCGTGGTTTTCGCGATATCGTCATTTAATACATCTCATGTGCAACAAGCAATACATCTAATATATTCCAGATACCGCTCACCACTAGTACGAAGGCAGTAAATTAATAAATATTTCAGCTACAAATTCTACAATGCTTTGTTCTCGACTCAGACAAGCTCATGACAAAGCGGTGACATCATTATAGTATTTTTTAACATGGCAATTCATCAGCTCTTCTTTTTTGGAGATCTGCACTTTAATTAGTGAGCTCATTAGTCTTTATTGCTGAAATGTGGCCGCAGAGTATACACAGTTTGTCACCGACAGGCAGGCATGACTAAGGAGGACGGGGTCTATTTCACAAAAGGACGTAAGCCTCATAAATCTGTCCGCAGTTCCTAGGATTCACCGACAGAGGCTGACAAAGGTTAATGCCCCTTTCAGACCGTCTGTGCCTGCTTGGTTGTGTTCCCCAGGGTCACAGTGTGAACGTCCTGACCATAGACCATGTGACGCCCCTGCACGAGGCCTGTCTTGGAGACCACGTCGCTTGTGCCAGAGCCCTCATTGACGCAGGAGCCAATGTAAGTCACATATTTAGCCCTTATGACTCTTTAATGTTGCCAGACAGCGCGGGTCAAGTGTAATTTCCACGGCTGGGGAAACCTTCGCAGGGGGTAACAGATGAGCAGAGCTCTGCTCTCCATCCACGGTCACTGTAGAGCTATTAAGATGTTGCTCCCCTCCGACTGTTCCCCCCCCCCCAGGCCGTTGCTATTAGTCAACGTGCGTGGTGGAAAACCGAGGCCCCTAAAAATAACGATACGGAGAAATCGTGTTCACAGGTCAATGCTTCGACAATTGATGGAGTCAGCCCTCTGTTCAACGCCTGTACAGTGGGCAGTGTGGCGTGCGCCGAAATTCTTTTGGAAAATGGAGCAAAACCCCAGAGTCTCGTGTACTGTCCCTCGCCCATCCACGAAGCCACCAGCAAAGGTATATTTACGACCAAATATTGTGCACATGTGACAAAACACATAGTGTTTCCATTGACTTTTTAAAATATATTGGGAATCCAGCTCACGTCACACGAAAGTGTAGGTTCAAAGAACCAAAATCCAAATATTCATTTGTGTTTGCTGCTAAAATTGAATACCACTCAATATAACATGAACCAATAAATCATTCTAATCACTCATTGCTAATGATGCGCTTGATCCCGCCTCTCCGCCTGCATTTTGTGTCCTTTGCTGTGCTCCACAGAGATTATTATAACAATGGTTCACCACTTGAAAGAGTAAATCCCAACGTGACCCGCGTAGACAGCCATTACCGTCTCTTCATGCTCCATTACTTCCAGGTCATCACGGTTGTGTGGAGGCTCTGGTGACATGGGGGGCGGATGTGGACGTGGACATCCCTCACCTGGGCACGGCGCTCTACACAGCCTGCGTCTGCCAGGAGCTGGAGTGCGCCAGAAAACTCCTGAGGGAAGGTCAGCTCACGGCACAGTGTGGAGCTTTTACAGTCTCCGCACAGCCCGGCACACAGCCCCCCCCCCCCCCCCCCGAAGGAACGTATACACACACATAGATAGGCAGAAGAACATTTACTGTACACAGACAGGATAAAAAAAATAAACAGATAAATTGAACTTAAAGGGGCAGGAGGCAATTTTAAACCAATACACGTTTTTGGATAAATCAGCGACTATTTCCTCACGGTCCGCTAGCTGTCAGTTCAGGTTTCTCGGCGCAGCCCTGGTGCTGTAAATTGAAAACAAAAAAGATACAACTCTGCGTGTGCAGTTTTTTAACATCACTCCCCGACAAGTTTTCTCAAAAATTGCTTACTGCCCCTTTAACCGTTTATTTATAAACATATTGAGCGATAAAACAAGCTTTATTTTTTTCGTAAATCATTAAGGCAATGGTACACCCAGAAGTGGGCATTAGTTTGTCACTTTTCTTCGCCCGACTTACTGTCTATTGTAAGTTTTGAATCATAATAACATACACATGCTGCAATTTGAGTGCTATATGTAGCGACACACTACGTGTAAGCCCACAGCTGACTGACCACATTTTTAAGTATAAGAAAGTATAAATGTTCACGTCAGTTCTCCCAGGGCTGTTGAAAGCAACTCCTGGGAAATGTAGGAATATGTTCAGGTGCATAAAGGCAGCAGCCGAGGAAAGTCAGCTGCATAGAAATATATATATTAGAAAATGCAATCACAAGCTAAGTCCTGCATTTCTATGTAGGACACAAAGTAATGACAGTTGACAGCAGGGGCGCCTGACTCGAGTGTGTATGTCTAGATCTGATAGTCGTGTTCGTCCTCCATTCAGGTGCCAATGTACAGAAAGGCAAATCCCTGGATTCGCCCTTACACGTGGCCGCGGAGAAAGACTGCACGGCGGTGGTGAAGCTGCTGCTGGACTTTGGCGCGGACATCAACGCCAGGAACACGGAGTTCCGGAGGCCAGTAGACGTGGCTCCGCCCAGCAGTTCGACAGAGGGCTTCCTACTGCTCTATGAAGGTACAAGTCGACGTGTAGCTTATGCATTCGTGGATTTTTTTTTTTTTTTGCTCCTCTTGTGTAACTTGGCCGCAAATTGAGATATTTTTTTTCTTATCTGAGCTGTTTTGTAGTCTCGGTGTTAATCCCACAAGCATCCTAAATTCTTTTGCCTCTTTTTTCCCTTTTTCCCTTCTCACAGCTACACCGCGGCTCCTGAGCCAACTGTGTCGTCAGTGCGTCAGGAACTGCGTCGGCCGTGACAGACTTCACCTCCTCTCCCACCTGCCGCTGCCCACCAGGCTCAGGAACTACCTGCAGTACCAGTGACAGGCGGAACCTGTTTTGCCTAAATGGGACTTATAAAAAACCAAAAAAAGAAGAAGACGCCTTCGACACAAACAGCACATCAACTCCATGAACTCCTCTGACCCTTTTGTTTTAGCTGCTTGTCAATGCAGTTCAATCTATTATTTCAGTTATTAGTCACAGCTTACCTTCTCCTGGACAAATTATGATATATGTATATAATATATATTTGTTTATTAATACAGCTATATTTGCTATTCAGATTTGTAGTGTTCAGAAATTGCCTTCATAGTTCCGCTTTGAGAGTGGTGCACTTTGAAAACTTTGATGTAAACACACACACACACACACACACACACACACACACATATATATAAATGCATACTGCACATATGTATGAGTAGTCATAGTTTTACATTGCACACCACTAGAAAATTAAATAGATAATTACAAATTGTTTTGAAACCTTGTGCATTTCCAAAATCGTGTGCCATGTTTCTGATGGTTGATATTAGAGGGTGCGGCGGTGATTCAAAAGTCCCAAAACAAAAATAGTTGACAAGTTTAAGCTCGGATTATTAAGTGCCGACAACTGGAGGAGGCTGACGTTGTTGGAAAAAGGTCTCGGATGGAAAATATGAGTGGGTGGAGCAGCGAGTGTTCATATCTATTGCGGAGATATAGTAGCTAATGATGAAATCGTGTTACCGAGGCTTTATGAACCAAATAATCATATGAATAAAGTAGCAGTATGAAATAATGTTTCAGGATTTTAATACTTCTTCAAAATGATCTCACAGTTCCATGGTATTTTATGACATGCTTGTTTTGATCAAATCATTTCCTTATAATTTCCTTATTTTTTATCTTATTTAATTATTTGACAAAATAATTAGCATGCAAACATTTAATAAATGGTTGTAAACACGCTACAATGTAGTTGTAAGCAGCTACTAAGGACGATCATAACTTTAAAACTGTGTTTTACTAAATTGTTATCTATTAGCTGTTGAATAAATCAGTGGAGGAGCTATAGGTAGTGAATAGCATTTAAGCCTCCTAACATTTTTTTTATGAGTTATGAAATGTCTACATACTGATTGTGAATACCAAAATATGCCCATGTTGATGCTTCTTCCTCTAGAGGGCAGCAAACAGTCATTGCAGTGTGTGTGTGTGTGTGTGTGTGTGTGTGTGTGTGTGTGTGTGTGTGTGCGCCCTGCGCGCGCGCGCTTCCACAGGACCAGGAAGAGGAGCCTCGTTGCCATGGTAACATCAACACAAAAGCCCGATTATACGTGCGAGAAACTCCAAGCGGCGGCGGTGCGTTAATTATCCAATCAAGGCGAATTATGGCGTCATATTTCATGTACTTTTCATACAGTGAGTAGTTTGTTGGGCTCAGAGACGAAACATGTTTTACGCACAGTGTCCCAAAACCACTGGGCTGCCGAGGGAAGTGGTGAAGTGGCTGCGGAGCCTCGACTTGACACTTTATCCGAAGAATGTGCGCAGGTAAAGAATGACGCAGATTTCTGAGCATAAGTGCAAGAATGGTTTGCACCTTATTGGCTACATGTTAAAACTGGGATGAGTGGAGCGGAAAGGTGCTGGTGGCACAAAACACCCTGCGTAGACATTTCATCAGGACAGAGGTGGCCTGCTCATTGTTATCAGCAATGTCATTGTGAAGCAGCATTTGAAATATTATTGCAGGCAAAAAAAATAGCAAACATCTTTTAAAATTTCTCACTTTGAACCCAGTTTTAACCTACATCTAATAGCCACTGTGGCTATCTGTCTTTTAATGTGTCAAGAAGTGGGGTTTAACATATTTTTAATGTTAAAACATGAACAAGTAAATTAAAAAAACTCCATACTCCATCTATGTAAGCAACAAATGAGTCAAATGTCCTGTAGCGCCACACAAAACATACTTATATGTATTAAAAATGGCATCAATGCAGTACGAGAGTAAGAGAATAATCTAGATCACAATGTAAGAATGATACAGTATGATATCAATAACAGCGATACAGTAAATACACTGTGACAAGGAATATAGAAAACAAGTGCTTTCCAGTGCTGCCTGGACTGCAAATTGTTCAAAGTGGTAAAAATACACTCACTCACCCAGTCTGGTCCTCACTTCCTCTTCTCTGCAGGGACTTCTCCAGCGGTTACCTTGTGGCGGAGATATTTTCTCGTTATTACCCCCAAGACTTCCCCGAGCATTCGTACGACAAAGGAACATCACTTTCTGCCAAGCAGAAGAACTGGAGCCGGATGGAGCGGGTAGGACGAGGGAAGACCACGAGAAAGTATAATGAGGGGAAGAAAACGTCGTCTTTATTCAGTTCACTTTGGCATTTTCTATATTTTTGCCTTATCTACACTTGAGGGGATGTGACGCAGGGAAGTTGTTGTTGTTTTGAGGCGGATCATTTTTGTCCCAGTCTTTACAGAAGCAGAACTTGCACCTGACCAAGGAGGCTGTTGACGGAACCGTTCACTGCAAACCGGGAGCAGCCGAGCTGCTGGTGCAGGAGGTTTATGAGATTTTAACGAACAGGAGGTAAGAGTCGATTGGGAAGGCGCCAGGGAGTTAAAGCAAAATTTGACAAATCTAGTAGATTTGCTTTCTCTATGTGTATTTTGCAGAGCCAGATCAATATGAATTTTTGGCAAGCAATGCATATACAGACATTAGGGAGGAAAAAAAGACCAATACTGATATATCAGCTGATATATATATATATATATATATATATATATATATATATATATATATATATATATATATATTCAAAAAGAATGATAATTGTTAATGATTCCCAAGATGTAATTATCAAACCCTTGTGACAAGGAAATGTCGTTGATATTTGACAGTCTAACCATGAACTTTATTAAAACAAATAGCCGATCAAATATAAAGAACGTAAATTTAGAAAAAAAATGTATATAGTAAAATGTATATCTTTTCCTCATTATTTGTTCTGTATAATATAAAGGTGCATATCATCAAACATAATCGCCAATATCGATATGTCTGTGAAAAGCTCATAATGGCCAGTTTTTATCGGCCAACCAACAGATCGGTCAGGGTCAAGTATTTTGCATAGTTTAGTTTAATATTGGTACATAAATATGTCGCTTAGGCGCTGAAGCTCATGTGTTATTAGCGATTTTGAGACAGTACTGTTAATTTGCTGATGTTCGTCCCAGGAGTGTGTTACACACACAGAACTCTATGATGATATGAGCATAACCTCCCTGTGACATTCTCAGATTTCCCTTCATACTGATGTTTCCTGAAAGATCAGGGACACTGCTCTTACAGCTCACACACATCACCGCTTCCCACTCAAACCGAAAGTGACAGGCCGTTGACACTGGACAACGACTGAAGCCGGGAGATGAGAGTCGTTCAGTGACGATACATGGTCAAATGACACAGATTCGAATCCAAAACAGACAGACCTTCACAAGCAACGCGCACCTGAGCAGAACTATAATCTATATCTCAAGTGTCAGGGACGCCGAGCGCCCGGGCTTGGACTTCACTGACCGAGAGTACCAGGAGCGGCTGCCCACGCTGGCGCGCCCCACGGCCTCCACGGCCATCAAGAGCAACCTGGCGACGACGGAGACGATGGCCGAGCCCGACGTCAGCACCAACCGGAGGAAGGCCGAGGTCATCCTCCGCCGGCACCTGGAGGACAGAGCTGCAGAGAGGGCGCTCCACCCAGGTGAGACACCCCTGCCATGGGTCAGACACACATACGGCATGGAGGGGACACGTCACAGTGCAGGAGCTGTGTTTATCTGAACGTAAAACAGAATTTCTCCGGTTGGGCGGCAACAGGACGCTTCAAAGTGGAGCCTCCTCTTGGTCGACTGGCAGCCAAATAATTCTTTCGCTGTCCAGGCTGAGCGCTTCGACGGCCCGTTCGTCGGGAGGCACCGCATCAAGTAAGCGTCAGCATATTTCTCTGTCAACAGCGTATTGATTGTGATGACGCTCAAATGCATCATTTGGCCGCGTCCGATTCTAATGTGTTTGGCAACACGATGACGGTGCAAGTGAAGAAACGGCGGATTAAGTCATCGGCTATGAAGCAGACGAGATGGAAAACAGGATATGTTGGACACACCACGTGCTAAAATGTGCAGTTTAACAAAAAAGAAATATATCATGGCTCCATGGTCATGTTTACATTTTTCTGTGAGAGGGGAAGAGACACATTTTTTCATACTTTGCTTATCAGAGGCAGTTTGCTATTTAAAGGGTGACACGACGATGTGCATTCTTTTTTTTTTTTACATCGTCCATGTTTGATTTGTCGATTGCAGCTGAACTCACCCCTCTCTGTTTTCCAATTTTCCACTGATCCAGAGTCGACGTGGAGGGAAGACGCGGTTTCCTTTAAGGAGATGAAGGCGCATCACTCTGTCAGACGCTCCCTGGTTCAACCGTTAAAGAAACAGGACGGAGATATGTGCTTTAACATTGGAGTGTGTGCGTGCGTGTCACTCCACGTATTGCTATGGTTTCCACAATAATCATAACTATTATGCCACAGAAATATTTACGTGGGTGTAGCTTGTTTTGAAAGGAAGATGATGTCACTGTTTTTTTTTTTTTTTAATGGTTTATGTAACGGTAACAGCGTCTCAGCCTCTCTATCATGTCAGGACTATGTGTGTTTGCACCAGAAGGTGGCAGCTTAGAGGCGCGAGCAGAGTTCTGCTCTGTGGTTTATTTGGACTACATCTGCCAGTATATGTGAACCATTGATAAAAAAAAGAGGAAATAATCCAGTGTGTGTGTGTGTGTGTGTGTAGCAAATACTGACCTGCCTCTCTTGTCGTTGGAGTGTGTCTGTGCACAAAGCAAAGTTCTCAAACGCTATTCAGAGTCGACATCACCGAGACTTCACCATCACTATGACGAACCTGAATTCGGAGAAATCATAATCAAACGCCCGCACAGTGCTGGTCAATTCCTGCCGCAGCTCATAACATCCTCTGTGCCAGGCACCACCAAAGAATCCTGGGAAGTGATTCCCTTGAATTAAAAATAACCGGCCACTGACATGTTTGCAAAAGAGCTTTTCCCTGTCTCGTCTCTAAATCATTAATGTTCCCCAAATTGTTCTAGCTCTCGCTCGAGTACACCTCCGCACTCGCAGCTTTTTGGGATCGGAGTGGCCACATATTGGGACGACTGAGCGACGACTCACACCACTGGCTTTGACTTTCAGTGCAGCTGATAAGTAAAAAGGCATCGATGTCCGTGAAACTTCGCTCACGGTAGCGTGCCGACACGTTTTCATAAATCCCGAACCTGTGACGATGACGACGACTTGTGTGATTCTCACGTCGCAGGTAATGAAGGGATTCAAAAAGAAACACATAGGCAGGATGATGGGGAAGGTGGATCAAGTCATTTGCGGTTCATCCTACTTCACGTAACCCAGTTCTGTCACTTTGAAAACCACTGTTTGGTTTCAAAATGGATCTCAGTTTTGTTGGATGGATTTTGATTTCAAAACTATTTTAATAATCGATGGAAGTAGTCGATATTCTCTGATTTCAGCTTCTCAAATGTGAATGTTTTACATTAACAGTAAAGCTAAATATATTTGGTGTTTGGAAAGAAAAAAAATCATCTTGGCATTTGGGAAACACGATCTTAATTTTTCACAATTTTATGACATTTCATGGACCAAACAATTAACCGTTTAATCGAGGAAATAATCGACAGATCAATCGATTATGAAAATAATCGTTCGTTGCAGCCCTATAGCTTGTTCTATATAATAGTAATATTCATTCTATTGACTTTAAACCACTTTAACTTTGCTTGATTTCTTAAGTACCACAGGTTTTATGCATCGGTGAAAACTGCACTGACATGTTTTCATTTTTGTGTTTTTTCTTTTCTTCGTAATAAACATTTAGCTTTTTTTTTCTTCAAATCTTTGGTGCCAAAGCCATTCACACTCACTGAGGCCGAGGTCACCGCGTTGGCCCCCACGTCTCCAAGCACTCGTGGACGCTCGGTGTACAGCACAGTGGAGCTGCGGAGCTGCTGAACAACACGGATGACAGGATGGCTAAGTGTTTGTGGCTGACTGCCTGGCTTCTCATGTGGTCTAAGAGCCCTGGCTTTCAAAAGGGAGACGGGACAATGCTGTAATGATATGATCTCCCCCAGCCTCAGCTCACAATTGGCCACACACGACCATGAGATGTGTTTCTGCCGTGGCGACAGACTTGACGTGGAGACTTAGTCGACCGCTCGCAGGGATTCTTTTGCGTGTTGTAAGTGTGGATATCTGACGTTTGAACAATGTTTTCCGCGGTCTCCGGTGGAAGCAGCCCATCCTGTTTCCATGGTAGTCGCTGGCTGGTGAAGCCTCTCTCTCTCTCTCTCTCTCCCTGCCTCCCCCGGCGGAGCTGTAAAAACCTGACCTCCTTAATCTTTCAGCGTCTTTCAATTTCCCTCAGCTTGACTGGGCGTGAACACACTTCAGCACTTAGGACCGAGAGCGCTGTCGCCTGTTGATGTTCTCCAGGCGCTGGGTGATGAGCATCGGAATTTTTCCGGATTTGAGCCTCAAAATTCGGCCACATTGGTTTATGCTGAGCATGCAATTATAGAGCCAATTAGCTAGAGTTATGCCATGTAAATGTGCTGTATGATAAAAGCCAGAGGTGGCCAGGGTTACAGGGCGATGTTTATATTTAATTCTACATCCACACACCTCTCCCACTGAACAATAACTAGGGCCCGGTTGCCATGGCAACTAGCGAGCCCATACGGGAGAGCATACAGGAGACATTAATGAGCTTACTGTGAGCTTCTTTGGCTCCTTCTGTTGGTCGCGAGCGCGGGCAGCAGCTGTTGTGACTGCATACGCATTCATACAAAGACAATATGCCGGCACATTCATTTAAGCCGATGAACACACGCTTTGCGTTTTTGTACGAAAACACGGTCAACATAGAAAAACAGGAGATGCCTGGTAACCGTCGCCAGAAGACCCACGGATGCCTCGAATGCCCCGAGGAAGTGTTTCACCATCTGGCAATATTTTCTTAATCGGCATCACGGTAGCCACAGTGCAAAGGAAGCTCTGGTAGGGAAGGCGAGGGGATGCCGCGGGGGGGGGGGGGGGGGGGGGGTCGACGTCTCGTTGGGTGCACAGGCAGAAACATGACTAGTCGGGGAGGGGGCATAGTGAGGCTTTGTAAGCTGAGGATTCCCCGTGAAAAAAAAGAGAAGAAAAAAGAGCCCTCCCCCCTTTACCCCTAAAGCAAATCCCTCACCCCTATTGACAAAGACGCGGCAAGCCAGTGTGCGGCCATGTTTTCCAGGCCAAGGGTGGGGCACTCTGTGTGCTGGCATGCACACACGTCGGACAAAAAAGGCCACGTGCATGTCAGATTGTGATACATATTTAGCGTTTTAATTCTATATATTTTCAACGTAATTATAACATCTTAGTCACAAACAAGGGGGCCCGTGGCTCGGGCAGTGGAGGAGGTTGGAGGTCTGATACCTGGTTGCATCAGGACGGTCATGCGGCATGAAAACATAAATAAATGAACCAATGCCAACGTTAGTCACCGAGAAGCTGCTGGCCCGTGTAGTAGTTCATTTCACAATTGCAGGAAACTAAAGATAATTAGGAGCAAATTAGTATTTTTTAGGTGACACATACCACTCAGACAAATATTTAAAATTTGTATTAGATATTAAACAGCCTTTACGGAGAGACCCAATTTCATTACTACTGCCATCTAGAATTATTAAATTTGTACACAGTCAAAATATTTATCAAAGAGCAAAACTCAAAATGAAAGAGTTAAATGTTTTAAGGAATATTTGATCCAAACTGAAAACCAGTAAATAAAACACAGTGGACTTGCATTTAACTTTCCATTTGTTAAGAAAGAAAGAAAATGACTCTGCAAGCATCGGTTTACTAACCAGGTGAATAGTGGACTTTGAATCCTTTACATGTCATAATCCGTCACCGTTCTCCCTCAGGACCAATGAGCGAACCTGCTACAATTAGACTCCCAATAGAAAGGCCAATGGCAACAGGAAGCAACGTTAAAGTAAAAACACAAAGGTCAAAAGCAAGACAGGAAAATGCCCGGGCACAAGGCCTGGCATTTACTCTTCTCTGCACTTGCCACAACAAACAGTGTATGTCATTAAGTAATTGAGCTGGTCATAGATCAATCATACTATGTAGTAAAATGACCTTCTGGAGACAGAATAACATACCTGTACCATATAATCTGGTGGTAAAGTTTCAAAAAAACCGCAACCCACTGAGCAACAGACAGGGGACACGTTATGGTGGCGCACCGCTGATTCCATTTTACTGGCAGCGCTGAAACGCCGACGCGAATGCGACGTATTCTGGACCGCGACCGTGTTCAACACGACGTAGCAAACATGGCGACTCACACGGAGGTCGGGTCCACCTCACGTCACTGTATTTAACGCATTCAAGGTTGACAAAAAAAACATGGGCGGCTGTGGCTCGGGACGTAGAGTCGTTCGTCCACCACCCCGAAGGTTGGCGGTTCTACCTGCTTCCGCCAGTGCACATGCCGCTGGGACCTTGGGCAAGACACTTAAACCCTCACTTCCGACGGTGTGTGAATGTGACGGGAAAATGCGCGGTGCATAGCAGCGCTGTGTGAATGTGTGTGCATGGGTGTGAATGGGCCTTCCTGTAAAGCGCTTTGAGTGGTCTGTATGACTAGAAAAGCGCTATGTAAATACAGTCCATTACAGTCCATCACCAACCATGTGACAGACCGACCGGCCGGCCGACCAACAGTACCATCCCTTGACCCACGCCATCAGCATGGCTAATTGAAAGCTAGGCTGCCTTTTGTTTAAACTCCAGGGAGACGCGCCGTGGACGCAGGTGGCTCGACGGTCAGGGTCGGACAATATGACAAAAGACGGCTTCATTCATTATAAATCAGCAATGATACATTAAGCAATTAAACATTAATAAAACTACACATTTCGACATGAATAAATCATTACGTTAATTTTGAAATATTACCATAATTACCATTAACAAGATGTGATGTTTCTAGAGAGAGGGCCTATGAATGCAGCTGTCAGATTTCTTTGTAACTAGGGCAGATATACTGTTAAAATAAATGCATGTTTATGTGTCAGTAAAGCCACAGGTCATCATCCTTTACCTTATTTGACACTAGCGCAGGTTCTGGTCCCTTTATTTTTCCATCCCTGTATTATTTACAATGTATTTCAGTCAACGTGTTGACTTGTATCATTCTCAGAGCTCCTTCACTTGCCTCCTTCCTGGCGCATTCCGAGTTCTCTGCTGCAGCAGAAGCTCAATTTTCCCCTCAGGGATCATTAAAGTTTAATAATCCACCTGTCTGATTGTCCATCCATCCATTCCTCCATCTGTCTGTACTTCCAAGTCAAGTCACATTTTCTTCATACATGTGCATTTTCATCCCATCAGCAGTTTAATGTACCTCACTGGTCTTCCATCTATCTATCTATCTTCATCCCTCACGCATTTCAGAGAGCAAAACATTGACAAATGATGCATTTCATATTATGGAATTGTTTTCATGCCATCGCATTGATTTTTACTCAGCAATGGCTCATTAGCTAAAATGATTGCGAGAATTGTTTCCAGAGGCTTCGAAGTTCACCACAGTACTGAAGTTTTAAAAAGACATACGACAGAATACTGACGTTTTCAAATACAAAGTATGGTTTTACTGGATCTCAGGTTTCATTCAGAAGGCCAGAGTTATGTTGTTGGTGTTGTTGTTGGTATTGGCATATTATATATCTATATATATAGATATAGATATAGGTATATATATCTATATATATAGATATATATAGACATATATATATCTATATATATATAGATATATCTATATATAGAGAGAGAGAGATATAGTCTGATATCTGATATAGTGGCTACAACATGTGGAGTACCCCAGGGATCAATTCTCAGACCTCCTCTGTTCAATGCCTACAGATTTACAGAAGAACAACATTGACCACCATAGCTAAGCAGATGAAACTCAGATACATAAGGCTCTTTCACGGATAACTTGAAGCCCAATATAATCAATATTGTCAAGAGAAGAGGAATCAAAAAACCCTCTTCAAATTGGTGAATAACTAAATT
This sequence comes from Scophthalmus maximus, assembly GCF_022379125.1. Classification (NCBI taxonomy): domain Eukaryota; kingdom Metazoa; phylum Chordata; class Actinopteri; order Pleuronectiformes; family Scophthalmidae; genus Scophthalmus; species Scophthalmus maximus. The sequence continues at coordinate 20,334,967 of NC_061523.1, read as the reverse complement.
TTCATGCTGTAAAAACCAAAGACCAAGTCAGTTATAATAGACTTAGATCTAACTTACACGCGCCAAATGAAAGTAATGACTAAAACAGCTTTTTATCATCTTGAAAATATGAGAATCGTCTGTAACTCCAATGACTGACGTGGTTTTGAAGAGAGTAAGTAGAAACCTTCAGATGTTTGCAGTTTCCCAATGACCAAATGAATATGCATCAAACTTTTCGGCAATTAAAAAAAAAGAAAAAAGGATTAACCCACTGGCTGTCAAAGAGTTTCAGCTCAACCCAATGACGACCACATCATCCTTTAGATTGAATCTTAAATTCACCAAAAACACACACACATAACAGTGTTCCCATCATGCAATCTGCATGATGAGAATCCAGTGACACCTCCTCGGTGATCGTATAATTGAATCTGTATGACTAACAAGATTAGGAGAATCCCATTTTGAAATCAGATGTCTCCCCCCCCCCCCCCCCCCTTTATTTAAGGAAAGGTTCAGTTAATGCAGTGGAGCTGCTGCCGGCCGGGGGGGGGGGTTGTCGGGCTCAACCATTCTGTCTGAGAGCCGGGGATGTTCAGGGTGGGTTGGGTTAGGAAAGGTAGCGTGCACTCGTGAACACCCCTTTCCTAAACGGGACACAGTCAGAAGATCTAGATTCACCAGAGTGCATATTTCACTGCTGCGCTCAGTGTTTTAACTCCACATTTTCCACACACCTGCCTCTTTCAGCCGCACACCCCTCCGTCGCACATCGGCTTTCCTGCCAAACATAGAGACCACCCTCTGTTCCATCCAGCCCCCCCACCCCCCTCCTCCTCCTCCTCCTCCTCCTCCCCATCCTCCTCCTCCCCATCCTCCTCCTCCTCCTCCACCAGGGACCAAGGAGGTTTTTCAGCACTTGCCACGGCAGCTTGCGATGGACAGCACCACAAACACCCAGTGATCCCTCGCATCATCCGGACGCTTGACAGAAACCACAGCTGACAGACAATCTGGACGTTCAGTGGGGACATCTAGAGAGAGCGGAAGAGTTCAAAGGCAGAAGTGCTTGGTGGAATACCCCTGAAAAATAATACGGCCGTGAACCTGCAACACATTCTTTCCTTCACACAGCTCTCGCTGCTCTAAAAACAGCATCTTCACAATGGAAGAGGACATGGACGAGGGGCAGACCCAGAAAGGTAAGAATAACTATAGTGAATGTGACACGGGTGGTCTTGTCAGTGTGTCAGTGCTACCTCCGCAGAGACAACTGCACTAAATGTGAGCCTCTCCCTTTCTGAATAGGGGAGCAGCTGTTTGTGGTAATTCCTTTGTCCATTGAGTATCAGCACTCCACGGTGGAGTGCATGGTGTCTGTGTGTGTGTGTGTGTGTGTGTGTGTGTGTGTGTGTGTGTGTGTGTGTGCAGTTTGGGTATAGTCTGAGGGGGTGTGAGCTGCTTCAGACGGTCTTTTGTTTGTGTGATAAGGTTTTCATGCCTGTCACAGTGACACAGAGAGAGAGACATGAAGAGTGAGGAACCAAAACCGAAGCTCCTGCACTCATGAATCCATCAGGTCCCAGGTTCTGTCCTTTGTGCCCCCCCCCCACAAAAAAAAAAAATACCCAGAAGACCCGGCCGCTTTGCGACATTTCGCGTGGAGCAGGGATTTCTTTCGCTCACTTCAGAGAGGCAGTGTTTGCTTTGTTCAAAGTGGGATCGCTATTTATACTTCACCCCCCCCCCCCCCCCCCCCCCCCACATCACCTTTTCTCAGCATGAATGATTCAGTGCAGTGTTGGGAGCCACACAAGCGAGGGAGGGAGATGGTGTGCTTGTGTTTACTAGGCGGACTGCAACATTCGGAATAGGCTTGTTATCGCTGAAGTCATCCCCAAAATGACACATGAACAGAGACGAAGAGGATGCCGTTGTCATGGCGAAAAACAAATGTGTCCCCGCCTCCCTCTCAGATTTTACTTCATGTGTCATGCACGGCTATCAACATGTTTGTGTGCCCCCCCACCCCACCCCACCCCACCCCACCACCACCTGTCTCTGGCTCTGCAGCCGAGCACTCCTCGCAGGCACATACATGTGCTGAGACAGTTGCCATGGCACCGGCCCGAGTGTAGTCATTATCTATTCTTTTTCTTTGCCCACGCCTCCTGATGATGATGACATTTCGGCATACACAGGAATAGTTTGCCCCGTGTCGTTGAGTGTGGGGAGCGAAGAGACGGAGAGTCATGAATCAAGTTAGAGATTGATGAGGTGCGAGAAAGAAAACTTAGGAGGCATCATCATCTTGGATAGAGAGAGAAGAGAATACTTGTTGCCTGGTTGAATGACATGTTAGCAATGCAATGCAGAGATCATATCTCGTTGCCTGTTGGTTAAAGGGACCTGAGGGTGCTGTTCACATGAACATACATCCCGTGCCACTGACAAAAAGCCTGAAAACAGATTTTGATCCAAAACCTCTTGGTCGCCATTACTAGGTGTGCACTGGGACGATCCTATTCGGAAAGGAAGAATCTGTCATCCTTGGCCACGGACACAAATGCTCACCCGACTGAAAGATGCAGCCATGCAAGCCGTGCATACATTTCTGCATGCCATGTCCACTTACGTGGATGAAGTGTATTTGTGTTTGTGAAGACATAGTGTGCACTCCTATACTGCAAGCTAAGTTTGGCCTATTCTTCTGAATATGTGAAAAGATTGTAAAAATGTGCAAACAGAACGGCGGGTTTACATTGACTATGATTTAGTGTTCCGTCATAGTTGCTCAGCACAAGCCATTTCAGAGACGCTACAGCGCAACGGGATTTATTTATTTATTTTTTGCAGGTGACGTAATTGTTTTTCTGTGTTACTCGCAGTTGGAAAGAAAGGATGCGAAGTGGAACTTAAAGGTCTTAAACAGGGAAAAGGAGTCCAGGATAAAATATATAATGCATTAATGTAAAAAAAAAAAAAAGGTTGCCACATATTCCGTGATTGATGCTGACATTTGCAGCTTAATACGTCGGTTAACTTCCCCAATGAACCCAATAGAGTTTGTTAAAAAGAAAGAAGGAAATGAACAACCTGTTACCTTGGAAGCTATAACGTTCAACCTGGACCTGCTCACTGACAGCCTCCCTCAGCCCTGTGGTCACCATGGTGACATGGCAACATGAATCACTGCCCATGTGTGAGGAAAAATTTGATTTGTTCTGTAAGGTTACTTACATGAAAGGATTTTCAACTGTTTTTTTGAAGTAGTTGATTGTCTGATGTGACCGCAACATAGCGCAGGGTAACATTACAACTTTTGACATTTCTGTACTATTATTTCACTGAATTTGTAAAACAGCCCAAACCCCATTGAAATACTTCGGGAATGACGATTTCCTGTTCAAGTTTTCCCTGCGGGTGAAGCATGAGTGCTGTTAGTGGATTTACAGACATAAGATTCGACACAATATTTCAGGAGATCCATGGATTTGATCAAAGGAACTCAGGGCTCACTTTTATCAAACTGACAGCTCCGCTTTACGGAGGACAACGTGATGATTGACACGATTGTTCTGATGAAGCGGGAGGAACATTAAACACACCCTTCATTTTTGTATAGTGCAGCGTACAAGTCAAACAATGATTTCTGTTGCCGTGAAGCCGTCACAGAACGAGCGGCGGCCAATCAAAGATTAACTCAGACACTGAAGCGCTGAACATTCAACGGAAACGTTTGCTCATAGCAAAAAACGATTTGAAATTCAAGCAATTTAACAATATTCCTGCGAGGCCATAACCATTTTAAAGGGCTTCTGAATGTCAAGCAACAGTGTTTTCTCACGGAGGAGGCAGCTGCGTTTTATCAAGGCTTTTAATGTCAACTGGGTACCATCTTTACCATCCATCACAAATGTACGACATTCCCAGAGGAGCAGTTCAGTTTTACCGACTGAACATGTGTAAAAAAAAAAAAACAACAACCATAATCCATAACGGCTAAATTGTAAATAACCGTGTACTTCAACCTCAGAGGAGGTGCACGGTGTCAGTGAGTGCACTCATGCCATGCTAATGCCCTTCTGTCTTCAAATTATGGAGGTGCAAATCTTCTGATAATGCGTCAGACGCGCCAGGCGGGCACAGTTCACTTCGGCTGCTGGCCAAATGGAGCCGTGCACCCCACCACGTACCGAATGGGCCCGCGGGCAACACCCAGCGGTTCACAAGGCAGTTTTCTCACTACTGTGACCACGGTTGGGAGTTCTGCACAGGATGGGCACGTGCTAAAGAGTAGTTTAGATATTCTGGAGACGAAGTTCACGTTGGTTCTGCTGATTAGTGCCGACTGGAAAAAAAAAAAGAGAAAAAAAAAGGAGAGAAAACCTGAGAATGGCCCAACTGTTAGCTTTTCCCGAGCCAAGAATCTACTCTGCAAGGCTCCACCGCCCTTCTGTCAGATCAGAGCTGCTACGCTTGGTATTTTTTGGTCAATTTTCATACAACGCAATATTATTTTTCAAATCAGATTACAGGAAATAAAGAAAAATTGAATTTTTTGGCTCATGCATTTGAATTTTCAGCTCCTTCAGTCAACGTGATCCTGACAGATTTGGCAGATTCTTCAATGTGAAATGCAGTTTGACTAATACGCTGGTGTGCAAATATACAGCACAACTGGCAAATTGAGTTTTCCTGTCATTCTGATGATGTTGCCTGTTAAAGAGCCTCTGAGCCTAGTTAATTAAACTGGTAAATGAATCAATGGGAGAGTTTGTGTCCCATGATGGCCTCAAAATGTGGCGCGGTGACTTCTGGTGAAGCTACAGAACACAACCTCTCTCTTTCCTCTGTCTATCCCCTCGTTTTTCTTTCTCTCTCTCTCTCTCTCTCTCTTTCCCCGTTTCCCTCTCTCTCTCTCTCTCTCTCTCTCTCCGCCTCATTGTTCTGAATCCTAATTCGCCCGAGCCAAGCAGAAGTCTGGGGAGTTCCACCAATTGTTCTTCGTCGGGGCTATAACTGGAGAACTTCTGACTGTTTTGTCCACACGGGGACGATGACTCACTGGAATAGATTTTTTGGGGGGGTATGAGATAACAGGTGTCCAATATGGAAGACCATATTCCACAAAGATCTGTGTCCTTACAGCGATCGGTTCTTCAAATTGTAGTCGTACAGTTCTGCCAAGGTTGATTTGCATTGTTTAATTTCAATTCTAGGAACTCAATGAACACGCGAGAGCATTTCCTAACGGTTCTCTAATGGTTGTGTCAAAGACAGAGACAGGTAAAGCGAGTTCAAAAATGTAACTTAAACATGACTTCTATTCGTGGGTAGAGTGTATTTGGGATGAATGCAGCTACGCAGATTGAAACAGACACTGAAGACAGGCAATTTTAAAGATCATTTTGACGTACATCCCGGAACGTCCCGGTGTTGGCTGCTCATACTGTGAAGTGTACAAACGCAGAGCGAAGAGAACAGCCCTGGTCCCCGCTCTGGAGTTTTTTGACATTCGCCCCTTAAGTTCCCTGAGAGTAAGTGAATTCTGCCCAGACAAAAGACACGTCCCTGCTCCGCGGTCACGCAGGCCTCCGCTCGGCCTCCATCAGCATCGCTCGGCCAAACAAAATAAAGGGAGGAAATCGCTGGGCTGAGCTCTTGGACCTGGCCTGTAACGCTCCCCTTTGCCCGGAGGGGCTATCTGTGTGGTGCGTCCCATTCACCATTGTCCCACTGAATTTGTTGACATACAGTAAGTGGGTCACGGCTCTGAAGTACCCGGCCTATTCGCAGATTTTGCGCTGCGGTTGACATGGCAACCATACTGGTTGATTAAACATGCGCGGAGGAGATGGGGTGGGGGGTGGGGGGGGGGGGGGGGGGGGGGGCGTGCAGGAGCTGGAAAAAAACCTGCTCGCTTCAGGGGGGGGGGGGGCTTCGCATTAAATATAGGAAAGCAACGAGACACGTATACGCCCATTACTCTCAGGCTGACACAGACGCACCATCCCCCACTGAGATCTCCCTCTCCCCCTTTCTCCCACTCCCTCTCTAGGACCAGGCTCTCTGCCGCCACCCCATCCCCCATACAAGACTCCTCCACCAACGGGGAACCTACTGTAGTGTTGAATACGCAAAAAAAACAGAGTCTGGTTGTATGTCTATCGCTGTAGACATCCAATTATTCAATTTTGCTCGTTTCCTCCTCAAGTGCCGCATCTATTAATTTCCTCTCCGGCTATATCGGCATCGAAAGCAAAGCTTAACACTCCTACTGTACGTGATGTTTTTAAGGACGTGCCAACAGAGGCGCGCAATCATTACGGGCCAATATCATCTTTAAAAAGCATCAATTGGAATCAGCCCATTGTTAATTTGATGACTGATGTGGAACTGGGACTTTTACAATTTCACATATAATTCAGATAAAATAAATAAAATAAATAAATGTTCTTTGTCATTTTGAAGAAATGTGTCTTGGTACATAAATAGATACTCAGTTTCAAATCTGTTTTCGTGCCAAGACTTGTAGAACTTCAGTGTCCGGATCAGCATTATTCCCTGGCGATAAAGAAATGTTGGAGGTATACACAAGATGCTTTTGACCTGAAGTGTGTACTCTAATCCGCCTGCTCTGAAGACCAGATGCTGACAGTCCATCCCAGTTCAAACATCTGTGTGGGAGGGCTGCTGTCCACGGCCCACCTTTTACATATTCCTAATGTCTCGCTTCTGTCCACGTCTCTCACTTTGTCCGGCGTGCGTTGACCCAGATGACGCACAAAAATGATCGAGGTGATTTTGCAAAGTGTGTGAACCTCATTTGTTGCGCGTTACCAAGATTTCACGTTTAGGAGGGAAAGTATCTGCCACTGATAACAACTGAATATGCTAATTAAAACAATGAAATGAAGCCTCCACCACAGAATATCGAATATTTGTCAAAGAAACCAAAGGACATGTGCAATTGAGTTATCGTCCTGCAGTGGATAAGACTATATACAGAAAAATATTACTTTCACCTTTGACATGAACCATTAGAGTTACAGTTTGAGGGGTAAATCTGCAAGAAGAGCATTTCTGGTGGTTTCTTTGAAATGTTTAAATATGTTGGCGTAAAAATAGGTGTCTCTCCATTGACAAAATCTCGTTAACATATGCAGTAAGATAGAAAAAAGTAAGCTAAGAAGGTGGTTAATAAGTATATTGAATGGTTAAATCATTACATAACAGACTGGACCTGCTGTGAGTCCGCGAAACACGTAAGCAACATTTTTTAATTTAAAAAATGTGGGAAACTTTAGCGAGGGTTGGAAAAATGATGCTTAAAGACCTGTCAATATGGACGCAACGATATTGAACTCATTAGTGTCCGAACGAGGGCAGCGCATCTTCGGTTAGTTAACTCCGACTGTCTGCCGGATGTTCGAGCCAAGTTTTCTTTGAAAGATGTCGTTTACCTCTAAGCATCAATCGAGGATAACCTCATCCCTCATGCGAATGTTGACTGGGTCAGTGAGAGTCTAAGCGTGTGTGTGTGTGTGTGTGTGTGTGTGTGTGTGCGCGTCCCTTTTGCCTGTCGGACATGACACTGACAGATGGAGGAGAAGTAGGAGGCAGGAGGGGCCTTGGGAGGGGGGTCATCCTTTCTCTTTGTATTAGGGAGACGCCGTCTGTTGATTGGACCGCAGTGTTTGGAATCGTGTTGGCTTCACTTCCGTTTTCATTTTTTTCTTTGTTTTTTTAAACAGAGGTTTTTTTTTGTCCAGAGGATGAAATAATTAAAACCCATCTCTTTGTTCAAAATTCATTGAGACTAATCATTGTGTTGCCAGATTTTCAGCTTTTGATAGGTGAACATATATTTCCTTAACAGCCAATGGGAAGAAACTCGTTGTTTTTTGTTTCCTTGAGGAAAAACAACACAGTGAAGCAGAGCGCCTCTAAATATGAGAGTTGCTTGGGGGAAAACATTTTCAAATCTTTAATTTTGAAAGATTTTTTTATGTTCAAGAACCTTTGGTGCGCAGGGTTTAGCCTTCAACCTGTAATCATCTGAAGAAATATCAAGCAACTGGCCTATTTTGCCATTAAACAATAACTTCAAATATCTAAAATAGAACAAGTTCATACTGTGTCCTCAGTGCGTAAGGTTTCCCATGAGTGTTTGTCCACTGGTCCATTCAAATCAGCCAAAGTCAATTAGGCCAGATTCCCCACTTGACTGACCCGTCAGTGGGGGGGCTTCAAAAGACAAGTAGAATGACATCTGCGAGCATGACCGATTCAGATATTTGGAGCTCCTCATCAAGCAGGGGACCTTTTTATTTTCATGGCAGGTAATGTTGGGCTAAGCAGAAGGCATGAATAATGAACGCGAGAGGCTTGTGCTCCGCTGCTCTGTGCCGCCTCTGAATTATGGATCAAGCATCCAGCAGCTCGCCCGAGTCGGTTTCTTTCGCGCCCCCGTTTCGCCATCTCTCACCGGTTCGATCCGGCAGTCAGTTAAGATCAATGAGGAGTTGCAGAGAGGAAATGAGAGGATGGGGTTGGTGCGTGGGAGGAGGTGGCGTTGAACGCAGCGGCGGGGACACAACACGTGATTACAGAGCGAGAGAAAAACAAATCGGGTCTGATCAAATATCCTCAAAACACCACAAAGACACTGTGGCAAGGTCTACAGACGCAATTGTGCTCGCTCAGATTAGATTGATAGAGTGTTTAACTCCTTTACAATACAGTCTGATTCATTTTTTATGTTCAACTATTATGTTGGACTCAATATTTAGTACTAATGTTAACCCGACGTGGTCTTTTGATTTTTACTCATCATAAAACATCACTCCCGTTACAACTACTCCCCAGTTCTCCCATCTTACCCCAGCGACTTCATCTTGAACTGTCTCCATGGAAACGCTCTCTTCTCGTTCAGTCGATATGCGTACGAGACACTTACTTTGTTGTAGCTCAGGTCTGTTGATTGGATTTATAATAAGCGGAGACGACTCCGGGTTCCTTTCTACGACCGCTGCCATAAAAGTTTTTAAGAAGTCAAATAGATTTGAAATGAAGGGGTCGCAAAAGACGCCAGGTCCAGCCATGGTTGAATGTGTGTGCAGAAATGTAAATAATGCAGAGGCAATAAACCTTGATTGAGGCCAGGACATAAATCATTAACATTGCTGCTCATCCCCACTTGATGTAAAGTGAAAATCTCCAAATGTCTGCAGCACCAAAATTAACCAGAATGTCTCAAAGGTGGATTCAAAAAGAAACCAATAAACACATTTGTTTTCTTCTTTTCAAAAAGTGAAGGCCTTTTTCTCACTGTGTGAATTTGTAATTTGCTTCCTCTATCATTTCTGTACTTAGTGTTTTGATTGTGGTTTTTTAAATCCTCACTCAACAAAAGGGCCAACTTTGAGATTAGGTATGAAAACAATTGAGGGAAAATTACAATAATACGGGTTGTTTTATGACGTTTTTCCCAACAGTTTTGACAGGCAAAAGTACAAAGCCACTAAAGGCAAATCACTCTAATCATCCACCCACGTCCACTCGTCCGACTCGGGGAGTAATTCCCGACGATTGGACAGTTCGTTCCGACTCTGACTTCAACAGGCACACTGACCCAGAGCGTGAGGGAACGACGCGACTGGCTTCTCTGTCACTCTCATCTTGTCAGTAAACACCCTCGCATCAATAAGCCCTGTCACTGCCGGCTTCCTGAAACGATAAGGTAACTCAGGATAATGAGTCTGCGGGAGGAGACGGTGACAGAATCACTTTCTCTCTTAGCGGGGGCATTCAAACTGAGAACAGGCCCCGCGTTAAAACAGAAGGTGTATTAGAGTCGACCGAGCACTGCACAAAGGTTTTAATAGTCCGAGGCAGGATTTTACAACCCTGGCAAATTATTTAATGGCAGCCATTTTGTGCTCTACTTTTTTCCCCCCACGAGCATCCGGAGGTAAAACATAAAAAAATATGAAATCCGTAGTACAAAGGAATTTGCAGTTACATAAATCTCAGAGGCCATTGCCGGCTGACATGTTTTTGGCAGGGAAAGCCACACAACACCACTAGGAAAGGTTAAACTTCTTCTTTTTTTTTGTCCTCCGTGTTCGCAGAACTGCCTTGCCTAAGGGCCCTCACTGGGATGACCAGGAATAGAACCCCGACCTTTGTGGTGTAACCCACTAAGCTATAACTAGCCTATTTAACCAGCTTGATTTAAAAGCATCAAGACAGGACACAAGTTTGTTTTCCCACAAACTGTATCCTCAACGGGCCTGGATAAAAGGCACCTCCAAGAGATATTGCTTTTCTTTGAGTGAGTAAAGTGAGATCCGTGTCTTATTTGATTAGAAAACAACGTAGCGAGTGAGAGAGAAAACTGTGCCGGTCAACAAGCCGTCGGAATTGCTGTAGTTCTGTGATGTCGCAACAGAAAAAAAGCGGTCAGCCAATCAGAAGAGAGGCTCAGGGACCAACACAAAACGCTCCGGAGAGAAGCGTGAGCGAAGGTTCAGTACCATGTATCTTCTTATGGTTTTCAAAACTTGAAAAGTGTCAAATAAAAACACCATAGACAAGACCCACTGTTAAATCACAAGCAATTTATACCATAAATCAACCTTTGATCAACAGCAACAAATTCATATAGGGCTTATAGGGGGGCCTATCCACAAGTAACAACGGTGCAGAGAGGTCAAGTCAAGTTGTACTGGGTGAGAGGCCGAGAGTCCTGGCTGCAGCTTTGTCAGAGCGACATGAATTAAGGTGTGAATTGGTGTGAAACCCCCTGCGGATGTTCCGTGGGTGTCAGGGTGTCACTGGAAGTACCTGAGGGTCTAAAAAGGCACCAAAAAGGCGAAGTGTTCCCCTGAAACTTGACGCCTCCTCCTGCAGGTGATGTCCCACTCCCGTGGGCTGGTACGGCTGGTACGACTGTTGGAGAAACACCAAGGCCGTGATGATAGAAACGTTGTGAACAGCAAACAGATGGTGCAAGGAAGGCGATTCCCCCGGTTTGACATGTCATGACAGGCTGGTTTCTCTGATGGACGGGGAAGCCTTTTGGTTGGAAGTCTACAGAAACCCCACCTCTGCAGACATGTACGTCCTGTTCAAACCATCCATTTGTTCCTAAACTGGGCACATTTTGAACTCTGCACAACTCACCAACTAACTGGACAGATGCTAAAAGCATGACCAACAGGCGCTGATAACATTTGACTGTTAAATCCGATTCTGACCAGAGAAGATTGTAAGTGGGAAAAGCTGTGTTCATTCTCAGCAAACCTTTAATGGACTAAATAGGTTTAGAATGAAGTCGGAGGGCAGAGCAGACCGTTCTACAGTCTGGCACTGGATTACATCAGCGAGGATGCAGCTAATCTACGCGAGTCTGGGCTCGGGTTGGAGCTGCGGCGAGCATTTGAGTGCTCTGCACAGGCGGAGCAGCTACTTGGTATTCCACTCAGGTCTAGATCAGAGTCAATAGCAAAGTGCCGAGGAGGGGGAGGAGGAGGGATATTTGCTCTGACTCCTGCTTTGTAACGCAGGCGAAGACAACGAGATAAACCATAAAAGAGATGGTGCCGAAAACGACCTCGCAAAACAACCCCAGAAATCTTTCATCATCTCAATAACCGACAATGAAAACTGTCATAGAGCCTCTCCGAGTGCGGATGCATTTAATCATGGGCCATGATCGTGATCGCACCCGATCAAGAGGAATATTCTTGTTTTATGAACATGCAATTACTTTTAGCAGGTCTCACACGAGTGTATTGATTCAGACAGCTATGCACATTTAGCGGGCTGCCCTCCATGGCGATACAGCTCCAGATGAGGCGTTGCAAATTGATTTAGAATCGGCTTTTCACTTCCTGAAAAAAACATGTGTCTCTGTGGTTAATATACTGCAATGCACTGCGAGACCCCATAAAGTCTGGTTATGTTCCGTGCCTCCACAGGAAATAAATTCCACTTCTGCTGCCGCTACTCTGAGAAATGACCGACTCAGTGCCCCCATAACACACACACACACACACACAGATAAGATGGAGACTCGTAAATCTGAGCGATTCATACAGCCACACTTGCGTGCAGGAGTATTTACAGACTCAGCTTCTCTGTGAGCAATCCGTGTGACAGGAGATTGAAGTTAGAACTGAGCGGTGATTAGTCACCTTAAGGGGCCCCGGGGAGGAAAAGAAGCAGGGGCAAAGAAGAATAAGGGTCAAAGGTCAGGATTACTATGTAGAGCTCAGGCTGGGTTTATTTTTTTAAGTGCCGAATTAAATGTCAGCATCCTCTGTAGGGCTGAGCCACCGACACAACAAACGCGGTGCGTGAACCACGATTGGGGAAAAAGTGTGAGTCTACGATAAAGCAGAAGTGGCCGTTAAATATCTCGCGCTTCCTGGTGGCTTTAAAATACCTTATGCATAAAAGAATGTCGACTGCTCATTTATCAGGGAGACAATGTGCTGCCGCTACTTTATCAAGTTGTTTGCACGGCTGCCTCCCGGCCCTGGTCTGATTGTCGGAGATTCTCTAAAAAGCAAATGGCGACTGCAGCGTACTGTACGACATGCAAATGCATTCGGCCATTGGCAAAGTTGCGTTGAATTATTCAAACCTCTCAAAAAGACTTTCCTTTTCCGTCTTTGATGACTAACAGTTGCATCTCTTGTGTGTTCAGGATGCCTTGAGTGCTGCATCAAATGCCTGGGCGGGATTCCCTACCCATCCCTCATAGCCACCATCCTGCTGTACGCCGGCGTGGCTCTGTTCTGCGGCTGCGGACACGAGGCCCTGTCCGGCACCGTCACCATTCTCCAGAACTACTTCGAGGTGATGCGGAGCCCCGTGGATGCACTGGACGTGTTCACCATGTGAGTGGTAAAGGTGCAGACTGACTTTGCGTTGTGTCGGTGTGGTTGTTGAAGAAAACGGGATCGACCCACAGGAATTGGATATTGGCCGACTCTAAATTTCTTTGACTTTTGTTTCGATCAATATACGAACTGTATTATCTAGGTTTCTAAAGCAAAAGGTAAGAATTACATTTAATCCATCCATCCCGTGGCAGTTTCACAAAGGCATGCATAAGTCTGGTTTTATTTTTGGTGGTGGATTCGGATTGTCCCTCCCTATCGTCTTTTCCTACCTACTATTCCTCGACCTCAATGGAAAACGTCCTGAGGTCAAGGAAAGTTGTAAAGAGGACCATGGGACTTGGGAAAAGCCAACAGCGGTGCTCAGAGAATCCGACTCGACTTTCACTGTACTGCGTCATTATCCGATGGCGGATGTTATTTGCGTTCTATTTCAATTTTGGATTGAATCGTTTACGTTCGTGCATTGCTCGCCACGTTAAACATCGCTGCCGCAGACAGGAAAGTCTAGCGTACCCTTTGCTAAAGGAGATAAGAAAGGAAGCATTGAAGCTCCTTTCCTTCGCATTCAGAGAAACCAAACAGCTCTTCTCATGAATGCCGATCAAATTCTCCCAGATCTCGGACACCTCCTAGACCAATTCGACCGCACCCAAGGTTTTTTCTGTGCACATTTTCAGCGGTTCTCTCTTCCTTCCCCAGGATTGACATCATCAAGTATGTGATCTACGGCATCGCCTCGGCCTTCTTCGTCTACGGCATCCTGCTGATGGTGGAGGGCTTCTTCACCAGTGGGGCCATCAAAGACCTGTATGGAGACTTCAAGATCACCACCTGCGGACGCTGCGTCAGCGCTTGGGTATGACTCACATTTTGGCGCATGTCAAATTTAGCCCTAGATCTCGGTTGTGTTGCACCTCCTGTTTAGTGACATACCACATCTATGTGTGATTACTACTGCTGCTGCTGCTGCTGCTGCTGCTGCCCTTTTCAGGAATCACTTGGTCACAAAACAGTCTAAATGTCAGGGTAGTTTCCCAGGGAGTTTCCCTTGAAAAAGGGTTGAGTAGGTGAAGGTTTCTGCAGGACACATTTTGCAGTCAGGTGTGTTTGTGTGGATGGGGATTAATACTGATACGGAGCTAAAAGCGCTCGTCTGGGCGGAGGTCGTTTTGTTTTCAAATGAAAACATATGGGTGCAGCCGTAGTGACACATCTCTGTTAATCTGATATGGATTAAACAGGATGTAGAGCAAATCATGGTATGGGTTGAATTTATATTCACTTCGAGTAAATGGTCTTCAAATATTAGGGATTATTCATTTCATGTGTTCCGTATAGTTGTCAAGTTAACATTGCTAATAAACAGGCATGGCAGCAATGGTTCTTTGCTCTAAGTGGTGATTTGCAAAGATTTACAACTGAAGTGCTCTGAATTTTTTTTTATTAAAAACATTACTCAAAATAATGTTATTATACAGCCGACGACAATAAAAAAATAAGAAATTAGGGTTATCTCTCATATGGAGCATATCAGGGAGCTGAAAGCATCCTAACGAGACTATCGCTGGAATATAATTGCTCAGCCACTCTGAAGCTCCATATGGAGGCAGAGGATCTAAACCTCGCTTTGCTGTTTTGTGATGTGATGGAGTTCATTAGGTTAGTGTGGGTTAATCTGGCGCCCGTGGAAACATGCAAACTACAAATAGGAGCAGCTGACAGAAGTGGGTAAGTGTGTCATGGAGCAGAGTAGTGGCCTGGGAAAACCTCGTAACTTAAATGATCACAGATTCCCCTCAAGACCTGGAACAGATCACCTTGAGCTGTACTAGTGCATCAGGATACAGAAAACATCAGTCCAATCCCTGATCCTTTTAATTTTAAAAATCGATAATCTTACATTTGAACTATTAACAGACACAGTACCTAAACGTGACCCGTTTGCCTTTTGTTGCTCCTTCAGTTCATCATGCTGACTTACATCTTCATGCTGGCTTGGCTCGGAGTGACCGCTTTCACCTCCCTCCCCGTCTTCATATACTTCAACATCTGGAACATTTGCCAAAACGCTACCGTGCTGGAGGGGGCCACACTCTGCCTGGACCCACGCCAGTACGGTAAGGATGGATATTCTGTCTCCATTTCTTTTCTCTTCCCACTATTCACATCTCAGTTGCTCTGATCTCTATGGCCCCCGGGGAAAAAAAAAAATCAATGTTGCTGCACCGTCTTAACGACTTGGAGATGTTGTTCTTTCTGAACTCGCCTTGCAGAATATAAAGTTTATTTATCAGGTATTTTCCGTAGTGTTTCTGCAAAAATATCCACTTAAATTGTGGATCGATCATGTAAATATCAACGTTAACCGGAGCACTCGGAGAGCGCAGACCTCGGCCAAGGCTGAGCAGTCTCCTGTTTCACCCATCTCCAAGCAACATACGTACATATTTGCAAAAAAATATAATAAAAATGTTATGTATTTGTGAAGATATGATTCAAAATGTCAAGTCTGTCCTTATCTCGCACTGGTGAAGAATCTTTCAAACAATTGCTGGATCCAGATCTGGTTCCCTCCAAAATTTGCATCACCTGTTACCATGGCCACGGTCTATCTTTGATAAAGAATATTCATGCAAATCCATCCACAACTTTTTGAGTAATCCTGCAAACAAACAAACTGATAATCAACATACAGCGTAAAACAAATCTCCCACTCTCTCCAGATCTAATAAACTATGAAATACAGCATTTCACACTTAATTTATTTCATTTTATGTATACATAGAAGTTAATCTATTAAATAAGCCGCTTTCGAAATGAGGAACCATAAAGGATCCAATTTGACGGTGGTGCTCCCTATTTTTCTCCCAAAATTATTGTCCTGTAAAATTTTATGATCCAAAATAACATCATATTTAGCTGGTTCATAAAAGTCCATGACATCACCAGCTTATATGGCGGGCTCATTATTTTTAATCAGTGCCACCTCTTCCCGTCCATTAGCCAGCAGCAGCCATTTATACTGCCTGCGTGTCAACAACTATTTGTGTTGCCACATTGACATTAAAGGCCTCCGATGTCGGCGTCCATTAAAACTATATCAAAGACGTCTGTCGGTACATAGGAAGGCTTGCCACTTTATTTTTTTTCAATTTGCTGTTGGCTGTTTTCTGTCTGATTATTTATTGCAGGGCACTCCACACTGATACTTAATCTAACTTCTTTCAGGCATCGTGCCAATCGCTGATGCGAAAACCGTGTGTGCTGGATCAGAGAAGTTCTACAAGATGTGTGAATCCAACGAGGTAAGGCAGAAGCAATCGAGCAACGTCAATAATCAGCATAGATTGTTTTTTCCAAGGCCAATACATTTGTTCTAGGTGGGTTTCTAACGTGAGCAAAATCTTTTACACATCTTTACTGGACAGTTGAAACAGTGGCAAAGGTGAACAAGTAATACTCTCTGAGAAGATCTAAGGCTGTTAACAGCCACCAAACCATTGCCACAATGCCAGTGAGCAAGGCACTTTACACAGCTGCTCTGCTGGAGCTGTTCAAAGGCAAACGGAAAACCTTGGATGTACTACATAGATGTAAATTATCTGTATGCCTATTAGCTCGGAGTTGAATGACATATAGCATGTGTATTCAATTAATGAATAACCTGAGTAGCACCATGTAAACAGAATCTGCACCGACTGCAATAACCAGCAAAATGCTGACAGTGAATTTTTGCTTACATGCAAAATTCAAAAGGCCTCTTGAAAACCAGCATAATACATCACACTGACAAAAGTAAGTGATATAAGCAACGATAACGATTTCCAACAATCGATAAATATGTACGTGTATTGTTCCTAATCAGACACATGGGTTTCATGGCGGTAAAACAGAATGAACTGAGTGTGGTTTGATTGACAGTGACGTCCGCTGAGAGCAGTGTGAAGAGTATAATATTCGCTGTGTTGTTCTTTTTGCTACAGCTTGACATGACTTTCCACCTGTTCATCTGTGCCCTCGCTGGAGCAGGAGCTGCTGTGATCGCCATGGTGAGACACCTGTCAAAAATATCTGTTAAAACATGCACATGTTTGCAGGAACTATACCGCAGTGTCACAAGGACTGTTTCCACTTCATTGTAAGCAGATCATTTCTGCAGAGGTAGGAATCGACCGATTTCTGGGGGAAAAAAAGGAGATTATTGATGGGCGATACTGTAGCTGGGAAAATAGCTGCCCTTTGTTGTGGCTGCTTCGTACTTGGCCCGTGTCGCGTTCGCCTGGGAGAGAATAGCTGCAGATAGGATGGGGAGGCATTTTGGCGCAGTGGAAAAGACAGGGTTTGTGTCTCCCTCCCTCTGTCGGAGGCGCCAGACATGTCAATGTGTTGTCATGGAAACAGGGAGAAGAAAGGCTCAGAAATTGTTCCAAAACATCACTCAGTAATTTGTGAGGAGCCATTTTCTGAGAAACGGAGAGAGAGGGTTCCTACAGTCAGGCGTGATGATGCAAAATGTGGCAGGAGAATTTTCCACCACCTCGTTAGTTTTTTTTCAGCTATTGGCGGAAAAAAAAATTCTTTCATCCCAATAATGAGCTGCGTCAGAGTCAGACACTCAATCAGTTCTGAAAAAAATAAATAAATGCACCAGACCCAGAGGAAAGTAAAACTGAAAGACAAAGAAAATAGTGTTTGTATTTGCAGAGCTGGAATCTCAGTCACATTTTCAGGCCGTTTCACAAACAAAGACAAGTCCTCAAACTGTCACTCGGTGTGAAAAGAGAAGCTGTGTTACAACACCAGTCATTAAAGCACAATGCATCCATTATAACCACAGCTGCCATGGTAACAAGTGCAAGACCACATTTAGCAGGATGCTGCCACCTGCTGGACCACTGGAGGAGCAATCTTTTCTCTCTTTAAATCATTTTTTAAATTGTTATTATAGTGCAATACAATTGCAAACAAAAAAGGGAGGGAACTAGACAAACACAACAATGGAGTAAAAGGAGGGGGGGCAGTAAATGGGGTTTATAATGTTTAGATTATTTTATTGTAGTACGTATGTATGAGTGTGTGTGTTTGCATGTGTGTGTGTGTGTGTGTGTGTGTGTGTGTGTGTGTTTCTGTGTGTGTGTGTGTGGATGAGCACATGGGTTTGTAAATGCAGGCTTTAATTTAAAGGGCCAGTCTTCACAGACAAGCTTCTATCCATCTATTCATTTTATTTCAGATTAATGCAAATGTGCATTTGCCTCCACACAAGATAACGAAGCTGAGAAACTAATTTCATTGAGCTGTTACAGTGATTAAACTATGTTGGATTTTAGCCTGAAAGCAGAAGTGTTTCACGATTAAAAGTTGTTTGAGCAAATCAGAGAAATGTGTTTTTGTTCCGGTCAATTTTTTCCCGACAGATCCACTACCTGATGGTGCTGTCAGCCAACTGGGCCTACGTGAAGGACGCCTGCCGGATGCAGAAGTACGAGGACATCAAGTCGAAGGAGGAGCAGGAGCTTCACGACATCCACTCCACCCGCTCCAAGGAGCGTCTCAACGCCTACACATAAAGACCAGCGTGAGGCCTGGCCCTGCCACTCCGACCCCCCAACCCCCCCTCCCCTGCCTCCCTCTCTCTATCTATCTCGGTCTCTCCCTCTCTGTCTCTATCTCTCTCTCTCTACCATCCCCTCCCGAGGGGGGGCGGATGGCGCCTAGGGCCCTCACCACCGCTGATGTCACTGGTGCGTCATATGACAATGTGGTCTGGGGGGGAAACGTCACTCAAACCTCCCCGGTCACAAACAGCATTTCAGATGAAAAAAAAAAAAAAAGCCCCTTTACCTCTCTCATGGATGGTGTTACGATTATTGTTATGGCAGTTATATTATTCTTGAATACAAAGTTGTTTAATGCTAATAGTGGTTATAGTGTAGTTTGTAGAATTAGAAATAGCAGTAGTATTTCTCCTTTTTTTATTTTTTATTTTTTTTTACTTTGAATAATTTGCATATAATTGTTTTATTTTTCTTTACGTTTTTATCTGATGCTAAGTGTCATTTTGCTCTCATGCATTAATTTATTTTTTGCTGATTTCTGAGGGGGTCAACAGGGGCTTTTAAAGGGTTTTCAAGCACATTTCTCATGCCGTGTGTGTGTGTGGAGATTTCATCTTCGAGAACTATGTACTGTATGTGAACGGGTGGTTAGTTTTGAAAATATTTTTAATCTCACAACGCAACTAGGAAGCAGCGTAAAAACCTTTGTCGTACCAGTATTCCCAGGGATGAAAAGCACTTTCACGTGAAAGTAATTCAATCTGTTTTTTTTCTATTCGAAGTTACACAGTACAGTAAGACGACACAAATACCAAATCATTAGAATAAAACAAACATTTGCTAGATGTGCCAAGCCTGTTAAACAGGAAACTATGACGTTGATAGATATCAAAGATGGGATTAGTGAATTAAATAGAAAATTAGGGTTTATTTTATGATAATCCTGCCATTTAAATATATTTTAGGACTGCGAATGATTCCATTGTCTTTGAATCACAAGCCACAAAAGCACATGCAAACATGGTTTCATAAGGACTTTTTTTTATTATTATTAAAAGTGGAACTTTATAAATACTAAACTCCTGTTTTTTGCAGAACTCTGCACTGTAAATACTGATATATCAAAACATACCTATATGTTAAGCACTGACATTTAAGGAAAATTCAGGGGGGGGAAGGAGAAGAGATCACTGTAGGTCAGTCCACTCTGCATCTTATCAGTCTCAACCGGAAAAAGAAGAAACCCCGGCGTAAAACGTCGTTGGTGTGATGGCACTCGTTGGTGGGATTGTCAGATGTCAGAAAAAGTGTGTGTCACAGTGATTTTGTTCATGACAGTAACTGTGTTGCTTACACATCCTGGTGCCATACAACTACAAACAGTGGTCTGTCAGTTCATCGGCTGGCAAAGTTGATTCTGTCAGTATTTCTGAAAGCTAGTTTCATTCACTTATTTGACCATTTCTGTGCTCTCTCTCTCTAGATGTAAGCGCATTGGTGTTCAACTCAAAGTTGGATAACTGTACTGTTAGTAAAGACTGTGAATTTAGATGTTTTTCGTGGCATGGACATGCATTGATATAGTCTTATTGACTCAAAAGTTACTTTACTTCACTTCTTTATTTTGACGATTATGACTGTCTTGCTGGATCAGCCCTTTGTTTATATGTGCAGTACTAACCCCCCCCCCCACGCTTACCGCGTTATGCTACTGATATTAGAGACTGTAGTCTTTGAGTTGTGTCTGTTTTAGTTTGTGATGAGCTCTCAACCATGTCTTAAAACTAATCCCAGCATCGCTAACTCTGTAATGATCTGAAAAAAGAAAAGAAAAAAACGCTCTCAGCTTTTTCCTCGTATTAGTCTTTTGTACTTTCACTACGAATGCTTGTAGTAGCAGGCTTTAAATCAAATCCGTTTTGTACATTCATGTGCCAACAGCTTGAGGTGGCTTATTTGACCTGTATGATCAAATTTGCTTGCATAAATAAAACTCACTTGTGTACTTGTTAATAAGTACTTGACGTCCCTTGTGTCAAATATTTGTTTTGGTGTCGATTCGTCCGACTGGTGGTATTATACTGCACAACTTGTAACAGCTACTGAATGAGACAATACTTCAACGTTATTAATTATGTGGTCAATCAAATATACTTCACTTTTATTAATTATCAGGTGAAATATTTTCGGGCCACGATTTGCCGGTAGGAAGATGGCTTATTATTTTTTAAAGAATTCAGGAAATTTATGTTTATCAGTAACAACCCAACAGCACTAGATGTCTCCCTTTCCTCTTAATCATTCACAACGAAGTTATCAGCCCTTAACTGAAATTTAAATATGTTCACGTTTACCAAAATCCACGATTATAAATACATTTATATCAAGCACCATTGACTATTAGTAATATAAGGCACAATAGTATTGAAATCAGAATTCAAGTTTTACAATATACACTTTATACAATACATGATATCAATAAGCACTTTTTAGTTCAAGGGGGTTCAAGTAAGTTATACAGTATATTATGCACAAGGAACATTATAAGTCAAATTAGAATTTATCTAGACCGTGAATGTGTATTATTTTACTTTTTTTTTTAATATATATATTTTTAGTGTTGTCCTTTTGTCAATAGCACACTGTAAATTGAAAAGAGTAATGAAAAATTTAAAAAATATGAGATAAGTAAATCAGTCAAAATGTAGAGGATATGAATTATGTCACCAACTATGACATCACGATGGAGAACTGTCTCAAGACATTTGGACACTTTGAAAGTTCTTTGTATTCATCCATTCAAGTCAACGCCTGTTTTATACCGGAGCTAAACCAACATGCGCAGAAAATATGAAAGAGATTCACTTGCAGACCTGTCATCTGCGTGCGGGTTGCGTTTGGCCTCTACCACAAGCCACTGGTCAACCCGGTCAGGTAATAAATCACATCCAAGATTACACTTTGCACCCCGGTGCCAGACAGAGCTCACTCACTCACCTTACGTATGGCCTCTAGCTCAATAATACATCTACATTTAAAGGAATTTCTCGCAAGTCAGAGGGACTTGCATCAGAATCCTTTGGAGGAAGGTTAACAACAATGTCTCAAACCACAGTGCCCACTATTACAAAGGAGAAGTGAGTGGATATGACCTAACCTGCCTGGTCCTGTTTATACATACTGTGGTTAAGAAAAACAACACGTTTGCCAAATGTATTTAACAATTCATTTGGCATAAGGAGCACGCAGCATTCAGAAAAACCAGGACAACGCAGTGGTGTGGTCGATTGGTGAATGGCTTAACAGAAGACATGGCTTGATCACGTGAGGGGAAACCTCCGGAATTAGCCGATTAGCTCCATGTCCAAGTGGCCGGTCCTGCTCTGCTGTCTACCTGTAGCTTGCGTGACCCAGCCAAACCCAAGAAATCCTCCGCTAATCCCCCTGCTCCACCCCTCCCCCCACACAGTCAATCTGACGGGTCCCTTATTCTGTAAAAAGATCTTCAGCCTGCGTACTGTTGCTTCTTATGGGCTTTGAAAGCTCCTTTTTCATTCTTTTACGCTTGTTTTTTTTCCCCGGGAAGGATTATTCTCCAGGCTCTCAATGAATCCGGATGTCTTTTTTCCTGATCTCTCCTCGATGTGAGAACTGTGAGGGCTTTCGGTGAAACCATGCGTCGACTTCTCTATGTGCATGTATTCCTATGCTGCCTCAGTATGGCTCGTCCCTTCTGTCCCTCCCAGTGCACCTGTGTCTTCCACGGACGTACTGATGGATCAGGAACAAGGTAAAAAAGTGTATAATAATTGTGCTCACTCATTCACATACACTGGGTGCAATCTGGAAATTTCAAATAAAGCTAAAGATACTTTCATGACATTTTTGCCTAATTAGGTCACATACAAAATAAATGATGAACAAAAAGGTCTTACTGAGTTTGTAAAAAAAGGTAGTTTTTCAAAGTTTATATCATTTTAATAGTCTCATTTCGCACCGTTGACCCATTTGAATTACCATAAAAATAAGTGCATAGCTCTCACACCACTTGGTACGTGATCTGTGTTAAATAAATGGAAAGTAATAAGCACCCACTTAACAAGTCATGTTTACGTTTCTGGTGAGGCGCACAAAGCTTCTAACGTATTAAGCTATTCGGCCTGCATTAGGGTGCGTTAAACACTTTTGGATTTGAATGAGCAATAATTAACTGAGCCATCCATTGCAGTGAAAGTGGAGGAAAATTGAACCAGCGTTAGTGAAATAATCAGCTTTGAATTAAGTTTCTCAAGAACAATAAAAATAGAGGCAAATCTGTCCAAAATCCACCACGTTGCAATTTGTACAGGATGCTCTGACCTGTATTGGCATAAGATATGTTTCCTGGCATGGCACCAATCCATTTATCCATGACAACGACCTAACTGGCCCCTGCGTAATTAGTCCAATTAGTATTGAATCCTATTCCACGAATCATCTCTCTTTTTCTCTCTCTTTGTGGGTCAAGTTAGACGACAGAGAAAAGATTAATTTGTGATGATATATGCTGATTGTAAAACATTGAAAATGTGTTTGTAGTGATACGGCTGAAGTTGACATTACATATGTAGCAGGAAACAGGTTCTCTGCAATACGCAGTTCCTTTTGATGAACAATTCTAATTCCTTGAATAGGTCTTTGTACATGACTACAACGAATTCCTGATATTCCACCTCCTGCAGTGGAGGTCAATCCACATAATCACTCATTTAAGATGACAGTGATTGGCTCTGACCTTGTCATCTAGGAAGTGGACTTTAGATGGACGGGAGTCAGTTCAGAAAATGTATGCCACATCAGGACAGAGAGTCCGAAAGGATGGATGGATACATGGATGGACAGATTCTGTAGATAGATATATGACCTCTTAGATTGATCATTAATTCTTTCAAATATTCACCCGCTGAGAGCAATTGCTTTCTTACAGGAAAAAGGGTTTGAATATGACATTTTCTTTACCTTTTAAAACAGTTTTACTATCTGTCCATAGATATGAATATTTAACCAACTTATCTTCCGTTCTCAGATCTGTGCTCTGCAATGACCCAGACATGTCTGACATCCCTGTCAATGTCCCCGTGGATACGGTTAAACTACGTGTTGAGAAAACCGGCGTACGCAGAATACCAACAGAAGCTTTTTACTACTTGGTGGACCTGCGGTACCTGTGGATTACTTACAATTCCATAACCTCAGTGGATACTGGAAGCTTCTACAACCTCAAAGTGCTCCACGAGCTCAGGCTGGATGGAAACATGATCTCCATGTTCCCATGGGAGTCTCTAAAAGAGATGCCCAGGCTGAGGACACTGGATCTACACAACAACAGACTCACTACTGTTCCCAATGAGGCTATCCCTTACCTCCTCAACATTACCTACTTGGATCTATCCAGCAACAAATTAACAAGCCTCCCTTCTGACCTCATGGATATCTGGCCTCCCTTCAATGGGGCTCCCGTTTCTACCAATTCCTCCCAGAAGATCGTGTTAGGTAAGGAGAAAAGCTTGTCTCTGGCTTGGTTTGACAGGATATAAAGGGCAGGACACTTTTTTTTATTTACTTCGGCAACTCTAGACCATCACCTGCTAATCTAGCTAGACTTGATCTGACTGACCAACACTTGCCCTGGCAGTGAGTGCCAGGACACAGTTTAATAAGCTTATTCCAAACAGTGGCAGAGTTAACGCTTAATTTGTATTATTCATTTATTGTCCTAATTAATGTTGAATGTTTAACTCACCTTGGCTCTTTACAATCCAATCTGGGTTCAAGTTCAGTGGATCAAATAAAATAGAACTGTATTTTAAGTGTAATTGGATCCCATGTAACCATGCTAAATGGTAATTATACAGTACACACTACAAAATATGAATTTCCAGAAGGGTTCTAAAGAGAAGATGATATCTAATGTTTTAAGTATTTGCAAAACATCCAAAAGTCTAGCATCACAGTTTTGTCCTTTTAATGGTACTTTGAAAATTGTACTCAGATAAATCAATTATAAATTTGCTTTTGAACAAGTCATGCGTATCTTTTATAGCTTGCAATTGCTAGGCATTCATTTGAAAAAAGTACTTTTGTTCATGAGGAATGAGGCTTGCACTGTAGTACTGAAGTAGTGAAAAAAAAAAAAAGAACTAACAAACAAAAAAGGGCCTTAAGCTCTATCCAACATTGCTAAATATATTGGCCAGCACATTATCAAAATGGCCATTTGGCAGGTAACTATGTGACAATTCATGTCCAATCTTGAAATCATAAAATAAATTTTTTTCAAAGTTACACCTACAGGACAGAAATGGATTGTCAACAAAACAATCAAAGTTTAAAAAAAAAAAAGTTTTCTACATTTCAGCATCATTAAGCCCTGTTTATTGTCTATCAAGGATTCTAGATACCGGCATATATAGAGGGAAGTACTGTTACTTTAAATCATAAAATAAGTTTCAAAAAGTATGATTAGCAACAAATGGCAGAAACTGCTAATTGCTTTGACATTTGCTTTTTTGTGGCCGAAATGTCTTAACCATGGCGACTTGGTAATAGCACAATTTATCACTGCTGACAAACAGACAAGGGACATTGGTGGGTGAGGAATAATGCCAGCAGGAATACTTTGTCTCCAAGCAGGACGGGTTGGACTGGAAAAGAAGATTTTTCTAATTTGTCTAATACTAGACTAAACACTGAAAAGAATATGAAGTTGATGTGGTGTGTAAATATTTGCAGCTTTGTGATCACCATTTTCATTAATTGCAATATTGTTCATCAACACAACCTTTTTTTGTTGGGTGCATTTTGTTACTTACATGTAGGTGCACGTGTGTTCGCTGTAACTGCGTAGCACTGACGGTGGGAGGGATATTGTTAATGAGATTGTTTAAGGACAAGCTAGCTTATCCTTGCCACAAGAGCTGGCTGTGTGAACAGTTGTAGCTGAAGGAGAAACAGGATTAAGCAGTGGGGGGGGGGGGGGGAATAAAGAAGACCATGCGCAAAGAGCTTCTTTAGCACATCCTAAAAGCATTTTCTATTTGTATTTTATGAGAGGTACCTCATTTTAACTGCTTTGTATCATTTGCCAACTATACTTACTTAAGTAGAAATAAATGTATTTTTTAAAATTGAAAACTAAAATTTAGTTTGGACCTAAAATGATAAATTCCCAAACAAATGTTCCTTTTACAAAAATACTTCTGATAAGTTCAAAATGAACACATGGTTATTAATGTGTTTAGCCGTTAGTGAGCTATTAATGTTTATGGTAACAGAAAGGCTTATGCAAACTGGAGGAAGGCCAGAGGCAGCTTAGGCGCTCTGCCACTGTTAAGACAAACTAATCTGGTTAAAGGGCTTTCATACGCACTAGTACATGTGCTTACCTATTGCACCTGTGCAGCAGGTATTTACAGGAAGTTGTAAATGAGTTCATATGATAGGTTCACTTCCACAGCTCTTGAGAAAACCAATGGTGGTTGTTAAATGAAGCTACAGCAGTGTTGTTCATCGATATACATCATTAGATGTTTTTAAAAAAGGTTTCTATGTAACTAGTTTGCCTTGCTTCCATGAAGATGTGCATCCATGTCTGGGAAATAAGAAACACTTGTATTAAAGCTGCCTTTATGACTTTAATCCATTTTAAGTAGTTAAAAAAAAAAGTATATTAGTTGTTTTACAAATTTGTCTCCCACCTCCATTTTACTGTTCACTGCCTTATCAGCATCCTATACTCTTTCTAGTATGTTAAAAAAAATACATTGAAGCTATATAGCATTTAAAGAGATGGTGTTTCACACTGAATGACCATTATTCTTCTTATCTTTTCACCCTCAGGCCTTCAAGATAATCCCTGGTACTGTGACTGCAAAATCTCCAAGCTGATTGAGATTTCTAAAATGGCAGACTCGCCAGTGGTGTTCATGGACTTATTCCTGACCTGCAGTGGACCAGAGAATCTGGCTGGCGTCCTTTTTCAGCGTGCGGAACTTGACAATTGTATAAAACCATCAGTCATGACTTCGGCAACCAAGATCACGTCTACCTTGGGCAGTAACATTCTCCTACGATGTGATGCCACAGGGATCCCGACACCAACTCTGTACTGGACCAAGTCAGGTGGCTCGCAAGTCAACAGCACAGGTATCACATGTAGTCTCTGGAAAGTTTAAGATTTTAGAATAGTTTTAAAATGTACTGAGGCTTATATCTTTTGTAACCTATTGCGTGAAGATTTTCAGTACCTGATGCGGAGGAAGCATTAAGCTGCACTGGGTTTGTGACACAAGGTCATAATCCTTTTGAAAAACAGGTAAAGCAGGTCAAGACTTGGTAAGACTTACTCAACACTGACTTTTGTGTTCTTTTTCCACCCTTTAGTTCAGGAGTCACCTGGGGAGGGCGTCAGGTGGTCCATCATGAGCGTGCATGGATTAATGTACAAAGACGCTGGAAACTACAGCTGCAAAGCCAAGAATGTTGCCGGCAGTGCAGAGGCAACCATTTCTCTGTTGGTTGCTGGTAGCATTAGTACCACAATCCCCCCAGTGGGGCCCAGCATCGCAACTGGACCAACCAGCCAAGGCACAACATTTAACCCCACAACAGACATTACCGACTTGCCCTTTGTAACCTCTACAGTTCTCCCAAGAACCTCCACACCACAACCTGCTGTCCCCAAGAGGCCGAAAACTACCCCAAGCAACGGTTTACAGAAAGGATCACTCAAACAATCAAAGTCCCAGCAAGGAGGCAATGGGCGGAAGCTTGCAGCAGATGAAAAAAGCAAGAAAAGTGATGCATCAAAGTCTATCAAAGACCTAAAGATTGTAGAGGAAACATCTGACAGTGCAGTGTTGCTCTGGACAGCAGATGGTTTACAGAAGGATGCCCCACTTACAGTTGTATATTCACCCTATGGTGAGGATGAAACCAAAAGGACAGAGGAGACTAATGCGGGCAGTGGAAAGGTCCTTCTAGAGGGACTGTCAACTGGAATGAGGTACTCGGTTTGCCTCGTAGCAAAAGGTAGCGATGCCGGAAAAGATCCTTGCATTGACTTCTACACACTGGACACTGTAGAGGATGGTGGGCAGAACCAGCTTTTCACCATCATAAGCGGCATCGCCTGTGCTTTGGTTTTGCCTCTTATTGCTCTGTTGCTCTACAAGATTCTGGCTCTCTACTGCAAAGGACCCAACCCATCTTCGGATGAGGAAGAACTAGAAAAAGAAAGCTACGTCAAGTTCGAGACAATATCAATGAAACAACGAACTCTGAACTCTCATCCAACTGAGCTTTGGGCAAGGAGAGCGACCAATGACTCGGAGCGAATGCTCCTTTGCTCCAGGTCGAGCATAGACTCTCAAATGACCTATAAGAGTGACAGTTCGCGATCCGAGTATCTCTGCTGACGTCAGGAATCCATGGCCAATGACCCAAATGCCACATTAGAAAGACATTATATGACATATTATTTATATGCCTTTTATGACACAGATAATATATTAACTATGAAATTAGTTATACATTTTTTAAAATTGTGTTTCTGTGGGGTGATTCAGGTGGTTTAACACTTTTTTTCGCCCCTTCCCATCAACTATCAGTTTATAAAGATTTATATAATGATTTATTTGACTTTGTTAACAAGCCAAGATTCGAGGGATGCTGTTTTTTAAAACCAAAATCTGATTAGCCAATTGCTGACATTTATTTTTTCACATCCTTATATATTTCGGAGCCTTATATTTCATTTTAAAAAATAAATATTTGTCACTACAGCACAGCACCTTTGTTGGACTAAATCGTAACTAGTACCATACAAGGAGCCTGTCAGTTAACTGTGTGTAGTGTCCAATGTTATTTCTATGCCAAAGTTTAAGTGTCAGATATGAATATCATGTGGTGTGTCAAGCAGGACCCATTAACATCTCCCCATCACATTTACAACTTCATTGTTGTGTTAAGCATTAAACGTACTGTTGCCTTACTGGACAAGAATGCACCATCAGTGTGTTTGATAGGATATGTGACTTGTCTGGTAAATCACTGTTCCTATGAGTTCATGTATATATTTGTCCATGAATTGAGTTGTACTTTTTTATTATTAACCATTAATAAAAACTGTTTTATTCCATGTGTGTCATGTACTTGTAGCATGTGCATCCGAACAGGTAAGTGCATTCATTCATTCATTCATCGTCTACCGCTTTATCCATTTAAGGGTCGCGGGGGGGCGCTGGAGCCAATCCCAGCTAACATTGGGCGAGAGGCGGGGTTCACCCTGGACAGGTCGCCAGCCTATCGCAGGGCCACATACAGATACGGACAATCATTCACTCTCACATTCACACCTACAGTCAATTTAGAGTCTCCAATGAACCTAACCCCATTCTGCATGTCTTTGGAGTGTGGGAGGAAGCCGGAGAACCCGGAGAGAACCCACGCATACACGGGGAGAACATGCAAACTCCACACAGAAAGGCCCTGGTTGAACCGGGATTCGAACCCAGAACCTTCTTGCTGTGAGGCGAAAGTGCTAACCACTACACCACCGTGCAGCCCTAGGTAAGTGCATATTGCCTCCAAATAAAA
Source organism: Scophthalmus maximus (assembly GCF_022379125.1). Taxonomy (NCBI): domain Eukaryota; kingdom Metazoa; phylum Chordata; class Actinopteri; order Pleuronectiformes; family Scophthalmidae; genus Scophthalmus; species Scophthalmus maximus. Next base: position 20,305,875 of record NC_061523.1, on the reverse strand, counting down.
TAGGTCACTTAAATTTAATAATTTTACAAAATTAAAAAGAAATGTTGCCCTTCAATGGGTTTTATTTTAATAGAAGGCTACCAAAACCTACAGCACTTATCCTTAATTATATAACAGCAAGTCTCTAATAGTCATTTTGTCACAGCTCCCATTAGACATGTCACATTAGGAAAAGCACAGGTGTAAATAATGAAATTATTATTATTATACATTATTACTGGGACTGTTGAATAGAACAAAGGCATCATTTTCAATGTTAATCACTGTTATCAGGACAACCGGGGCCAAGTCAAAATTTCACCACAGTGCATAATTTTAACATTTAAATTAGCAAGTAACACTTAAGTGGTTATGATACTCTTCACCTTCAACAGGTGAAACTAAATTGCAGTGTTACAATGCACACAGTACATAATGTACTGTGAAGATACGTACATCATGCTATCCTCCCTCTACACCATCTTTGTGTGTATTGTATATCGCTGTCCATGTTGGTTATGCTTCAGCTCAGGCAGAGGCACGCAGTCGCCAAGAAGAGAGAGAGTGCCTGGAATAAAATGTATATAATCTATTATTAATCAAACAATACTTTATGTAGACGCAACAAATAGAGGTTGCTAATAGTTAAACGTATTATCAGTGTTATTTATGAAGCGACATGAGCACAGACATGCACATAGACATATCAAATGTGCTCACTCAGTGATGAACAACAGAAGGCATAATTCATCCTGAAAATCAATAGGTTACACTTGTCACGTCATTTGTCTCTAAATCCCGATAAGACGATGGGTAGACCTGGGAAACTGTTCCCATGGATACCTCTGTGCCACCATCTGTATGAGCCTGCAGCAATAAGTAATCTCTAATGCCAGCTGTGCTGTTATTATGGCAACAGCCAGGCTGCCTTAACAAACAGAATGAAGGGTTGGTAGACAGGCATGTGCTGGGCTGCTAACGATAGATAAACCATGACTGGACAGACGGTCTGTTAATGAATCTATCATTTTGTCTGTCTCTTTTTTCCTCCTTCTCTGTCCCCCTGGTCCTCTTGCCTCAGAGTTATCCATCCTCCTAAGCTGACAATTCATCTTTTGGATATGAACAGATTCAATACATTTCTCATTTTTACTCTAATTTCACAGTTGCCACTCGGGCAGTGGTCCATCAAAGGAAACCCAGACACAGCAACTGGAGGAGAGATGCTTCACTTCTCTAGAGACTTCACAGTCGCATCACAAATCTTCCTGGAAATCATGAACAGTGACATTACAGAGCAGTGGACACTAGAACTGGACACGTAATTATTTACAGAATATAACAATGAGGTTAGAAGAAAAAAAAAATGCTGTGAGGTGGTTGTGGAAACATTTCTTTGGACATACGAAAAGAAGCGGTGCCCATAAGATAGATTTGCTTCGAACTTGAGATGAATGTACAACAAACTGATCCTTTGCCCTTCCAGTCAGAGGTCAAGCACAAAGCCACAAAGAAGCTTGATACGTCTGGACAGTCGATCTCAAGCGTGCCACCAATTAACCTTACTCTCAAAATAACACCAAAGATTATAGAGACACTGGCCCTAGGGGAAAACGAAACAGAATGCGTACATGTATTGAGTATTGAGTGGAAATATCGAATTGATGATGGGCCTGGTACCAGCAGGTGTCCTGATGACCCTGGTCAATATTTTATCAAACATTAGTACAACAATATACAGTAATAATTATAATTTGAAAAACCAAACAGACTACAGACATGCCAGCAAATGTTGAGCATGACATTATCTCGATCAGGAGTCACACAGACTCAAACACTTTCTTTCTTGAAAGTGAGTCACCCAGTTGGAATCAATGAAGAGCAATGACATGAGGTGGCATTTAATATGTCTGCAGTATCTACACTGCTGCTTCTTACACACGCTCTTTGCCCTGATGATTCAAACCCATGTGCGGTTGTCATTCAGTCCAATACTCACCTGAAGTGACATAACAGACATTAACATTTTCATTGTTATCTGCAGAGGTTGACACCGTGGGAAAAGGTCAGTGCCCTTCAGACGTCTGACATTAGTCCGGAGACAAGGCAACTTTCTCAGCCGTGTAAATCTTCTACTTCTCCTCTACGCGGCTTACTGGTGACGTGGTGGCCGACAATATCCTAGTCATGGCGGGTATGAATAGAGGTTTTGATTCCTGCTGTCTGTTAGTTGTTCTCCTGGGTAAAAGGAGGGTAAACAATCTCGGAATAATCGGCTCCACTCCTGCTCAATTCTCAATAAATGACTTATTTCACCGATTCTCTCTGGGAGCCAAATGGACGTCAACAGGAGACAGTCTGACACACTAACGTCTCATTCACACACAGGACGCAAAACAGACTGTCCATTGTTTGTGTGTGAGAGGTATGTATAAATTATACTTGCACTGTAAGTGTAGGTCCTTACTGAATGACGTTATAATTTGAAAAAAGGTACTAAAGGTCCATTTCTTCAACCAATGAATAAATTAACAAAATATTTCAGGGATGTTTCACATCTAATAGCCTCACATGCAATGTCTATCTCCACGTCTTTCTCTCCCAGACACAAAAACTCTGTCTAAAACAGACACGTCCATCCACACTCAGAGAGGACACGGGTGAGGGGGGGTGGGGTGAGGGTAAGACTTGTTGTTATGTGGGACCCATCTTCAGCCCAGCCTCATTTCTTGCATATTCCACATTCTGCTTGAGACACTGACTGCCGCCTAAAGAAGAACTTGCTCCAATGCTGGACTAGCATGTGCAAAATTTACCACGGGGGTGTCAGGAATTTCAATCTTTGCTTCCAAAACAGACTGGCACCCTGGGGGCCAAAGTGGGGAGCGAGAAGGATCCCACACACTTTTTTTTCCTCTTTCGGTCGAACACTGCAATAGAGGTACTGCCATCTTTATCCCTCCTCCTTTAGTCCTCTGTCTTTTTCCAGTGCAACATCTCCTGGTATGTAAAGCTCCACTGTCACTGCAGGTTGGAGCCTTGGTCAAGCATGCAAACAGCCTACAAGCAGACGTTGCTTAATTTTGGGGAAATCTTGTGCGCCAGCTCTGATAGTGGGAATGCCTGAGAAATAGTGAACAAGTGCAGCTCCCGAGGCAGGGGCACGCGAAGGATTATGTCGGCTGCAACGATCACAGCAGCGCTGATCTTTTTTATGGTGCAAAGATCTGGAGCCTTGGCCCTCGGAACAGCGTGCTGGGATGAACGCCTATCGCGAGCGGGGAGAAACAGCAGCTGTGTGGGTGAGTTTGACACCTCTACGCTCCTGACTGATAATCCCAATTCACAGTGCTGACAGAAGGGATGCTGAAAGTACTGCAGACTATTGGATATTCTGCTGTATGTGGAGGTCTCATGGGTCCTTAACCACCTGTGTCAGTAATTTATAGATTTTTCCTCAAGATTTATTGCACTTTCCAAAGAAAGGGGTTTACATTTTAATAGGTATGCCATCACCATAAACAACTGTTTAAAGTACTATTATAACTTGCTATCCGCTAATCTACCTTGGCCAAGTGCTCAGTGATGTAAACCTGCAGTCTTTTAAAATAAAACAAGTTGCTTGCACAAAGAGCACTGCATCTCAAGTAACGGCAGAGCAACAGAAGGTACAATCACAGACACTCTGTGAACTTGGCTGAGCAGACAATACAATGTACTGTACCAAAGGTACATTGTAAGATGGCCTGTCAGGAGTGGGTGTATCTCAGACAGAGCCCAAGTTTTTTGTGGGATGCCACAGGGACGTTACCCGAGGCTAACAGATGGTGCCTGCATTTCAGCCGCTATCGTATTATCTCAACAGAATATAATGAAGTACAAAAATTAGAACTTTACGAAGAATCGTAATAATGTGTTGTGCAGTTACCACTGGGAATTTCTTGTCACTATACTGTTCATTGTCCTCCACAAGGGACAGGTCAAAGGTCACGGTCAGTTCAAGAACATCCCCCTCTGCGATGGTTTGGATGGTTTATTTAGTTTAACAAGAAATATTTTGTCTTAAAAATTACATTCTAGGAGCCTGAAGCAGCACATTGTGTGACTGCAACAGCAAAGATAGCAAATGCCAACACACCATATAGGAGATAATAAAACATCCGGGGGCATTCTTTACTTTATTTCTTCTGACACTGTGAGTGGAAACTAAACATTTTCCTCATATGTATTCAAGATATTGATATTAGGGCTGCAACTAACAATTATTTTCTCGATTACCGATTAGTTGTTTGTTCCGTAACGTCATAAAAATGGTGAAAAATATTGATCCTGTTTACCAAACCTCAAGATGATGTTATGTTTTGTCCACATACCAAAGATAGTTAACAGTCATAGAGGAGCACATTTAAGGAGCTGAAATCATACATTTTTTTCAAAACAAACTACTTTAATCGATTATCAAAATAGTTGGCGATTAATTTAGTAGTTGATCACTAATTTATTAACTGTTGCAGCTCTTAATGATATAATATAACACACATGGGTAAAATCTTCCAGTATAGTAAAAGTGTAAGACTTTCTGCTACTCAGTTGAGAATTGATTTGTAGCTAAAAGAACTAGATGGAGATTTTTTCCTTTGGGCTATTTCAATTAGTTAAATACCTGATAATACTTCAAACACGTTAATGAAACAAGCATTTCTTTATTGCCACTAAGCAGCCCCAGCTCAGTAATTTACAACACTGTCATCATCAGCCAATTACAACCACATCTTTACTACCTTAGTATAAATAGAATGTTCTATGTTGTCAAATTGCCCAATGCTTTGTAGTCAATATGCAATGTTAACTGCTGCATGTTTCAATTTATCCACAGCTATAATACTAAAGAAGTTTGATGTTTTGATGAGGAACAGGATTGCATTTGCAAACCCAATGATGGCTCAACAGCCAAAACCATGATGTGAAAATGGAAAATCGATCTATGTAATGATTGCCTACCCATGCATTAAGAGCAACCTCTTGTGTGTCCCTTTACCCCCAGATCCAATACCCATTGTAAAATGTAAAATGTTAATTTGACAGTGCCCATTATCTCAATGACATCCAGTGAGCTGAGCTCACTAGGTTAAGAATCATGTTGACCACGATGTGAACTCGTCAATCAATGATTCATCAGAATGTGTCCTAGCAACTCTGCACCAGTGGTTGTCTTAGGGATGTCAGGCCAGACATTTCATTTCATTGTGTCGTTTGTCTGGTGTTGCTCATTGTTTTTCTTCATTCCACAGAGTTAGTAGCAGTATCCATGGCTGTACTTGACTATGGTAGACCAGAGCAATTTCTATCTATAGCAAGTCAGGAAAGCGAACATGGATTTGACCTAAAGGCCTAGTTTGTCAAAGTAATTGTCGTTAGAGCAGACTATGTGTTTGCATTTTAAAGAAAGTATAATTAATGGAGGTATAATTCATGTTTTCTGAAACAGAATTGGAAATGAAGATGATTTTTTTTTAACTGGTGCCATATTTTAATGCCAAAAGCTGTTTCAAAACTGTAATGTGTTATTTTTTAAGCCAAAGAACAAAAACAAAACTGACAGCTTATATTTGCAATATTGTCAGAGTGAAAGAACAGAACATGAGCTATTTGTTGCCAAGAGATGATATTTTGCCTGCCTTGAACCTCACTCCAGACATGATTGGGCTTTTATCAGACAATTTCACAAATTTAACGACAACTGCCGACTCTAAGAATCTCTCAGATTCAAGCTCATAAGACAGCAATAACCACGTGCATCATGCAAGTCTTGTACCTTTAAAAAAGGAACCCATGAACACACAGAAGTATTGTTTTGGATGAATAAAGCAGGCAGAGATGGCTGATATAAATTTATAGAAATTAAAATAACAATATGGCACATTTAAACAAAATTTGTTAAGAAAAACAGAGACAACCATGGCTGGTTGACCCTTAAAGGAATGTGTCGTGTTTGTTAAGCTTCACAGCCTTTCCTGATATTCGGTCACGGTAAAGCCGTTCATCGGATGGACCTCGATGGGAAGAACCAGAGGAGGCTTTTGGCTGGTGTGGGAAGCTCGATCCTGTTCGACTTTCATTTCAGAGAGGAGGGAGTTTACTGGGCTGACAAACGCACTGGGGTCATCTACAAAGCATCAGTGAGAGGAGCCCATAAACAGGTGATTATGTCACTGCTCCAAAGTTGAAAAGAACTCAACTGGTGCAAGTGGTTCCCAATGATTTGGATGAAATGTGTTTACACTTTGTCAGCTACAGTAACAGCTCCCGGAACTGTCCAATTGAATCAAACTTTATTTTCGTTTTGATTTGAGAATGGTGTTTTGGTCTAACGGTTTGAGTAACGACGTTTTAATTTGAGTGTTTGTTTTCCAGAAACTGTACTCGTCTGACAAACACATTTCGGGCCTTGCGGTGGACTGGATTTGGAACAGTGTATATTGGACAAGTCGAGAAAAGGGAAAAGTCAAGAGAATGGATTTAAATGGGAAAAATGAGAGAACTCTACTAAGACACTTGACCCAACCGAGTTCCATAGTTGTTGACCCCAATAACAGGTAATCAATTCTGCATCATACTTTTTGATTTGTCTTGATGGACCTTTTTGTTCCCCTTATCAAATATAAGGGAAGATAAAGTAAGATAAAGGACAGTTCAAAAGATTTTACATTTATAATTCCCATACAGCTCCTCACATATTTAGGACTCCTGCCATTTTGTTTGTTTTTTACTACTGTACAAATGTTTCATCTCCCTCCAACAAGCAAGACTTTGCACAGAGGTGCAAAATGCCGGAGTGACTCTGAGGAATCTATTCTAATGATCTAGGTGCATGGTCCGAAGTGCATCTAGTCCACTTGTCCACTTGCTAGTTTATCAGAGTTGCAGCAAGACGCGAGTGGTTCCAAATGGTTGCGCTAAGCATCTCACTAATCATGGTTGTGTTTTGGGGGTAACGTGCAATAAACCAGACAGAGGGCCATCTCCCGAACTGCTTCCATTTCCCGAACAAGACTAAAATACGACTATGACACAAAACGTGGCATTCAGGACGTTTTTGGAAGCATCGACTTCAATGGCACTATTCTGTAGCAGTGACGGAAACAAAGGGAACAATTTACTTTGCGAAGGAGAAGACTTCGGAAATTCAGAAATTTCAGACTACGTAATTGCAAAGCCCATTCACTCTGCTCCAAACATACTGCTGCAGGTTCCTTTTTTGGCTGTCTGGTGGCATGACTCCGAGTATCCAAAGGTCTGATGTGACAGGACAGGCGAAAACTACACTTATTAAGATAGCAGAGCGACTACAAGCACTGTCGATTGACCAACAAGACAAAAGACTGTTCTGGGTTCAGTTTGGACTGCAAGGAGAAAGTGCCATCGCCTCCTGTGATTACAACGGAAACGCCCTTCACATCATAGATCAGCCACTTCGGTGAGCATGTTGTATTCCAATCAGTTACTCACCCTTTGACTTTTACTTACTGAATCTCCTACTGTACAGATGGATTTTTGGGAGTCATCTTTGCAGTGTCAAAGAGATGACGATCAAATTCTATTGATGTTTTACCGTTTTTGTTTTTCGTTAGGTCTCAGGCCCTGGGGATAACAGTTTTTCTGGAGTACTTGTACTACACTGATTCTTCATCTCGGGTGATAAAACAAGTAAACAAGTACACTGGTGGATATTCCCTGGATGTGAACACAAAGCAAATGGCAAAACCCCCTGTTGAAATCAAGGTGGTACATCCCCTCAACCAGCCATTGGCCGACTCATCATTTCCAGGTTGAGGGTGAACTTTTACATTGCTCTATAGCATTGCCCCATTTTATTACTTGTATTTGCATCTTTAACCATAACTCAAATGACAATATTTTTGTAATATCATTTGTTAACCCATTCAATACAGGTTGTGAGAAGCTGAGTGGAAACTGTGTGAACGTGTGCGCAAATCTAGCTGAGCAAGGGGTTTGTCAGTGCAGTGACGGCTTTGTTCTCAGTAAGCAAGGCACTTATTGTGAAGGTTGGTATTTCTGCCATTACATCCAATTATTGAATATTAATAGCAAGCGAATCTTTTTTAAACATTAAATTGGCTGTTCTGTTTGATTGAAGTGGTTGCTTTTTGTTTTGTTTCGTATGAATCTCACAAATGTCAGTATGACATATCCATTAAAAGTTATATCACTTTATATTTTTCTATGTGCCACAGATGTAAACGAATGTGCCCATTGGAACCATGGCTGCTCTCTTGGTTGTGAAAACATCCCAGGCTCATTTTTCTGTACATGTCCTAAAGGATACGCCCTCCTACCGGACAGGAAGACATGTCAAGGTAGAGTGGAAACATAGCTGCTGATCCTGGAATGAATCATTGTTCAGGGAAATTAAAAGAAGAGAATAAAAAACATTTTTTTTTTTTTTTTAAACGTTGCAACACTAGTGCTTTGTTCTGGTCAGTACAACGAATGTAGCTCTGGTTTTGGACTAGAGCCTCTTCCCTGTTTGGGGGGACTATGAAAGGTGGCATTTGTCCCTCAGACACTACCTTGACCCTACTGGGCCAATAAAAAGGCTGGGTCACACACAACCAGACAGACCGGACTTATGTGAACTGCCAATTGTGTGTTAGGTTACATGGGTCAAAACACAGACACTTTGTCACACTCCTAAAGGCCGAGTAGTTGTTCGCCTGAAACCCTTTGGAAAGTATTTGAAAACAAGGGTGTCACACTGAAGTTAGTGAAAGTTATAATTTACAATCCCTGTCTCTCGCGAATTTGATCAATAAATCAGTTTGATGGGCTATTATTAAATATTGAATAGTGACCAGTCGAAATGCCTTATAATTGTAACGTATGGCAAAAGAGGGTCAAAGTTACAGACACCAACGATTAGTTCTTAGTTGTTAGGCGCCAAAACAAAACATATTTTGTTTGAAAACCTTTTTGTTTTAATATAATTTTACTAATCCAGTTATTCCATACATCTGAATCTGAATGTGTCTGGTCATTCCTCTCTACCATAATGCAGGTCTGTTGTCTGACTGCGTAACAAAAGATGTTTTTTTAAGTGACCAGATACCTCAGACAATCTAATATTTTTTGACACAGACATATGCATTGCTGTCTATCATGAGGGGGTTGTATATAAAAAAAAAACATTTCGTAACTTGGTCAGAACAACATTATTTGTCAAATTTTTTGTTTAATGACAACAATTGAGTATTATTCTTGTGTTATGAATTAACAAACGCAAAAACAACACAAATAAAAAAAAATGAACTGCTATTCCATCTTTTCTTCAGAGTTCCAAAGTATTAGTGAGTTTTGATCACACATTCCAATTATACTCAATTAACCAAATAGCCCTCATCTCTGCATGGTGATTAACTTCCTCACACACTAAAGGATGTAACCTCTTCTCTTGTAATCTCGCAGCTATGGAGGCCAAGAGAACAGGGAAGGTTCACAGACACAATGAGATTAGATGATGAGGTGACATTTGCAATAGGGAACATATCTGGTCAGCAGCTCTGCCCGTCTAAGCTGTTTAGCAGACAACCTTTGCCAAGGTCCATATGAAAACAAACATGCAGCAGACTACACAATGGAGACTGCAACAGGAGGATACAGCAGCAGAAGGATTCATATGAGATTCCTTCATTATTTTTCATGAACAGTACAGATCTTACTGCACATTTGCAGAAAAATGTATTTTTCAATTAATGTTAAAATGACAGTATCTAGTTAGTGAGATGACATATATATGACACAAAATACCATAAAAAGTGAAAAAAGCATCCTGGCTAGAGCAATAATTTTGCCCACTACCAGTAGGAAGTCAGTCGGAGGAACAGCAACAGGTTCCGTAACTATTTCACGTTAGATTGACATCTGTATACTGTATAACCTGCCCGGTATTCACAGGTACAGGAGATACCACATACCCGTGAGGTAACATTACGTCACTCTCACTGTGACGGCTCTGACTGCATTCTCATCACACTTTCACCTGCTCAGACGAGGTGATGACTGACTTCATAACAGGATTTTGCCAGAGTAGGAAATAAGAAGCTTGATGTCCATCTGACTCTGTTAGAATCTACTACTGTACCTGCTGAGCCCCTAAATAACCGGGGACATACTTGTCCATGTAATGTCAATTTGATCTTGTTAATATGACTTTTTAACGATTTTCTTTCATAGTTTCTATGAGTTGAACTCACTTGGATTGAATTTATCAGATTTTAAGATGTTTTCTTTACACAATCAGAGATCAAACCATGCGAAGGCAATATGACCAAATGCGGCCATGGATGTCTGACAACGGACGAGGGCGAAGTATGCGTGTGCCCTGAGGGATCTGTACTACAGGATGACGGACAAGCCTGTACTGGTGCGTACAGTATTAAGACTTTATCAGCCCTCTGTGTTTCGCCATGAGCATGACAGCACAGTATAATGCAGTACCCAGGTGCCTTTATGTTACTGGATAACAGATAATGGTCATAAAAAACAGTGGCATCAGTTTATTGTAGAACATAAAGATGATTGAGGGTTTGTCGTTTTCTTTATTTGTCTGCTGGACAGTGTAAACAATGCATATGGCATTGCAGTATTGTGGACACTTCCCCTGATGTCACATGACTCACAACCAGCGCAAAAGACTAAACATGAACGTGGCCTTTCTGTTTTGCTTAATTTAATAATTGAGCTAGCAAGTCTTATTGTGAGGCTAGCAGTAGAGACAAAGCCGCCAAAAACAACAACGACGGATTTTGTCTTATCGGCAACAAAATACATGAAAGAAAATAAAATCTGAATAAAATGGAATCACTGTCAGAATTAAGTTGAATTCATTCTCACCAACTTGATTTCAATCAGTGTTTCAAGTTATTCAAATGAGTAAACAACAGGAGTTTTAATCTGGTAAAAATATAAATATATGTCCAGATTCTGTTAGAAAATGGAGACTGTTTGCAGAGAACAAAAGCTTATCCGTGAAACACCTTTTCTTGCTCCTGCAGGCTGCTCATCTACGGACGCAGGGGGCTGCAGTCAGATCTGTACCCCTGTCACCCCGAGCAGGTGGCAATGCGGTTGTCTGCCAGGCTACCAGCTCCACCTGGACGGCAAGCGGTGCATCGCCACTGGTGAGTCACACCGTGGCAAAGCGGAAAGCTGAGGCGCACAAGCCCACACAGCTAAAACACACTTCCTGTCTGTCATAATCTCACTTGTTTTTGGGGTCTCTGATCTGAGTTTAAAGAAAAAAATATGTACTGGTATTTTTCAGGGCCACCACCCTATCTGCTAGTTGCTAATTTTGTAGATGTACGAAGAATTAATCCCGACGGCACTGGGGATCAAACCCTGGTGGAGGAGCCCAGAGGAACAATCGTTGCTTTGGACTACGACCCCATCCAGAACAATGTAAGAAGCAAAAGTATTACTTAATATGAGTTGCTGGTGGATTAATCCAACCTCGTGACTCCTACAGATATTATGATTTAGTTACAACAGCTTCAGGTTATGATGCAGACAGCTACTGACACCTAGTGGACAGATGTTGTAATGTCATGGCCTGTAGTTTCACCAGTGCTTCAAGCAGTCTTTCCTGTTTAGACAATTGTCAGTCCGTTTTACTACTTGCCCACTTTATATAATAAATACATGTCTTTTTTAATGTGTTTTAAAGGTGTACTTCTCCAGCATTAGCCAAAAGACAATCGAGCGGATTGATTTGAACGGTGGATCCAGGGGGGTCGTCATCTCCGAGGATCTGAACTCTCCAGAGGGACTGACGGTCGACTGGGTCCACCGCAGGATGTACTGGACGGACAAAAGGTTTGTGGTGTCTGCATAAACAAATTGTTGTTTAAAAGATGGTTTATTTTAGTGATAGAATTATATAAATTTTTTTCCATGTTGATCACACCGTCTATGAAAGTGTCAATGTTTAGGTCATTTTAGATTTTGCTCGTCTCTGTTGTTTTTATTAAACCTCATCCAAATCCTGTCAGTTTTGGGTGAATGGGGTTTATAGCAATTTCAGTTTATTGTTCTAAAATCTAACAAAACTGACATGTTTGTTTTCCATTTACACTTGTGTACTTTTGTGCTCCAGCCGGTCGACTGTTGACTGCAGTTCCTTGGTTGGACTAAACAGAGAAACTATTGTGAGCAAAGGGCTGGAAAAACCAAGAGGAATTGCAGTTCATCCTCTGGCTAAGTGAGTTTTTCTTTCATCAAACAGGGCAAATTTACAGTGTCTAAATAGAAGTATATAGTGTGTCTTCATAACAGTTTTAATTTTAAAATCAAAAAGCAACATTTGTAGTGTTCTAGGTCTATGGAACTGATAAATATACACCTAATATACTTATTTTTATTGTTTTGAGGAAGTTGTTCTGGACTGATATAGGTGCCCAGCCTGTAGTGGAAAGCGCCTCATTGGAAGGAAAAGACCGAACGGTCATTGCGAGCTCCGACCTTGTGTCACCTGGCGGCCTGGCCATCGACTTCACGGAGGATCGTCTGTTCTGGTGCGACCAACGCAGGGGCGTGGTAGAGACGGCTGGCCTGGATGGCTCGGACCGGCGGATCCTGTTAGAGAACCAAGTAGGTGAGGCTTGTTTGAAACGTGCACATGCAAACATGTAGAGGTGCAGTTTATGTTAGAATTAAGCCCATAATACATAATACACTCGAGCCGAACCAACTGTGGACTCAAGATGAAAATAGATAGAGATCACAGGTATAGTAGAGCTTTCAAACTATAACTGAGGCAAACAAACTAAAAACTGAAATCTGCGTGTAGGTGAAGCTGATTTAGTGCAGCTGTATTTGGTGGATGTTGATCTAAACCCGACAACGTACACTTTGGACTAAAGCTGCATCTGACTATATAGAGTGAAGCCTGACAAGCTGCGCAGCTTCCATAGAAGAGAAAGAAAATTAAAAACAATGTAGTACAGTCAAAAGGCTTATCTTATAGCTATATTAAACTTCTTCACACTATCCAATAATCCATACTCTAACTATATTAATACAACCTTTGTACATGGCATTATTCTTATTTCAATTTATTCCGTCATTCAGTGATGCGCTCACTCACCTATCCAGCCTGGATTGATCCATCATATGTGGTTAAAATATATTGAAATTGATCTTTAACCCTCCTTGCTGCACCAAGTTAACTGCTGAACAAACACAAAATGATTCTGACCTGGCATCAGCTCGTCCACTCAGTTTTTCCCCTCCTCTACTCTCGACTTGTCCAGGTCGACCGTTCGACCTCGCCGTATTTGAGGACAGGCTCTGGATCTCGGAACGGGAGCCGCGGCAGCTGAGAAGTGTACACAAGCGGACCGGGAAGAAACTCCAAAGTATCCATGGCAACATGGTGCAACCAGCATCAGTTGTGGTGGTTCATCCCCTTGCTAAACCAGGTACAGAGTGTTGAGTATTTTGAATACATACTTTGATACAGACACTATACGTAGGGACAAAAATCAAACAAATAATCTACCAATCCGTAACATTTACTAAGCTTAATTTTGCATCTTCATCTTCAGGGGCAGATGTCTGCCTTCACCTGAATGGAGGATGTGCTCAGGTGTGTGAGAGCAAACTGGGATTCGCCCACTGCTCCTGTCTGTCACGCTACATCCTGTCAGCTGATGGGAAAAGTTGCCTACCGGCCGACGCTGCGAACGGAACAGCAGGTGAATAATTTCATGTCGTCCTGCTTCAGGAGGAGACGCGTCTGTACCAACGATGAAGTGAAACTACTGTAAATGACGATGTTAACATTACGTATTAATTGTGTAGAATCTGGAGACGGCGAATCCAGGGATTTTACGTTTCTCAGAGGAAGCGAGCCGACTCTCTTCACAGACAAGATGGTGTCAGGTAACAGTGCAACAAAAAAGATTTGTTCAGTTCTTACGATTTCACATCTGACTGTTTATGTTTCCCCTTCTCCGTCAGACCAGAATGAGTGTTACTCACTGCGTTGTGATGTGAACGCACAGTGCCTGCATCATGCGGGCAGCCTGACCTGTTTGTGTCTAGAGGGTTTTACAGGTGATGGACAGTTGTGTGTGGGTGAGTATTTTTCTTCCTCTGTACTCTGAACGCGTCTTAGAAGAATGATGTTAGTCCTGTACATATCCTGAAGAAAGCTCAAGGGATTACTTTTGCCACAGAGACTCTTTTATCTCACTTTCTGTTGCAGTGGTTTAAACTGTAGACTCTGGGAATGGAGGAGAATTGAGATCTAGGTGTAAAAACTTTTTTAGAGGTTGACTCTTCCTGTAGTTCCTCTTATAATTTCCTTTGGGGAACATTGTGTCAACAAGTGTCCACTCGGTTAGGTGAACAATAGGCAGCAGTCAAAGTACGTCAACTAAGTTGATTAATTGAACAATACAATGAAAACGCTCTCGCTCACTGATTATCGTATACACTATTTAAAGTGAAGAGACATTTGTGGAGGCTTGAAAGCTATGTGATCAAGTACATCATCATTATCCATCCCTCACACATCTGGAATGGGAAATAATCTATTATCAATGGCAGAATTCAGTGTTTACATGAGACATAAGTAGTGTTTTAAATAGAAGATTATGATTAAAAATTACATACTGTATATTCACCAAATTGAATCACTTTACATCCATAATCCTCCGTCTCCAGAGCAGGAGACTGCATCGACATGGGTGATGACGACCAGCAGCCCTGCTGATGTCACTATCCGGCACCACAACGGTAACTCAGTGGAGAGCTGCCCCTCCACCCACGAGTCCTACTGTCTGTACCAGGGCGTCTGCTTCTACTTTCCCGAAATGGAGTCGTACGCCTGCAAGTAAATGAAACTTTCTTGTGTAACCCCTCTATTTGACCTGCTGATATGTTGTAATGCTTGAGATTTTGTCATCAATCACTTCTGTAGTAAAGGAGTTCTACAATAGGCTGCTGTTCATTTCTTTAAGAGATCACAATCTATATTTTCACTCTAAAATATCAAGTCACTCACACTTTTTGGGAGGTGTTTTCCTTCCATCTCACATCCCACCGCGGTTTGGAATGAAACCCAACAGTAATCCTCTGGATTTAATTTATAACAGCTGACAACCAGTAGGTGTCACTGTTGTTCCATGCTTAAAGCCACTGCATCATGGCAAATTGACTACAGTACAGGGAATTCAATTGACCTTTGACCTTTTCATAGCTCAACAAATATAAACATAAAACTATAAACTGTATGCAAATAAATACATATTTCAAATGTGGTGAATCCTTTAGTGATCTTGAATGATTTTGTATCTCTATCCAATTTAGTGATCTAGTAGGTCGTTCTCGACACATTGAAATACATTTTAAAGTTTGAGTATATATCTAAATTAGTGTTTTTTTATTCCCTTGCAGTTTTCAACACTAGAGGTCATTATTATATTCTTTTTGTTCAGTTTGTAACATGAGCTTTTGCTGTTTATTCTGTGATTACTGAAATATATTGCCTCGTTTAAGTGCAGTGAGTTTTTAACATATTTATTAAAAAGCTATTTATAATTTTACATTGATTATTATCATTATTGATTCATTCAATGATTATATCAAATGTGGCATATGTACATGACACACTTACTAAACTCAAAAGTTTAAAGTACGCATTTAAGTACAATACATTACTAAAAGCACGTTGAGTATATTTAGAGAAAACAAAGAAATACTGTAAGTAGCTAGGACCACTGAAAACTGTTGAGTAAAATTAAGTGTAACTGTAAACTGTGTGTTTGTCAAACCTGTTGCAGTTGTCTCTCGGGCTACATGGGGGAACGCTGTCAGTTCAGTGACCTGGAGTGGTGGGAGCTTCAGCAGGCCGAGAAGGAGAAGAGGAGAAACGTGGTCATCGCGGCCTGCATGGTGCTCCTCGTCTCCCTGCTCTCCATCGCTGCATGTGTCACCTACTGCTACAGGTGAGAGGACGGGGGGGACAAGGAGTGGTACATGAGGATCAAGCCATACAGAGCTATAATCATGTATCATCATGTATCTATAATGAGGCAAAAATGAAACAAAGAAAAATCTGCATTTGGGAGAATTTTAAAAATTTGTGTTTAATGAAAAATTTGCCTTGTTTGTAAATTGCAAGACACCAATGCCCCCCAAAATAATTCCATTTTATTAAAGTTTTTTTTAAATAGTAAATTTAAGGTTCCAATTGCAGTGGGTTTATAGACTGGGGAAGTTCCGTTATGTAGATCCAGACATACAGTACGTCACAGTGTGTGTGTGTGTGTGTGCCTGTGTGTGAAATACAGTTATGATTTATGATAAAAGCAGTGTTTGTGTTTAGTCTTCTGGACACTGGAGGCACGGGGGCAGGACAGATAGCCCGGGAGGAGCCGCTTCAACAGTGAATGAGCTGACAGAATTTAGAGGTGTCTATCAAAGCCACGGCGGCATGATCCGTGTAATGTAGGTGTCTCGGCGTGACAGCGGGGAGTCAGGGAGCAGATCACATGTGGAACGAATGGCAGCATGCAACCCTGGAAGGCCAAGTGAGGGAGCATGTATACGTAAACTACAAACCGCCACCCCCTCCTCCGCTTTTTATTTCCACCTGAGCTGTCTCTAAGTAGCTGATTTGTTTTACGGGTTGTTTCGCTGGCTTACGGACAAGGCTGTTGGCACTCTTTTGACTCACAAAGTGCACTGCTCCCCCCCACCACGTACTACATCTTATATCGCTTGCTGCCTTGGCTCCCCTGTGGAAGTGGCACGCTTTCAATTACATGCTTGGTTTAGCTTGTTCTACAGCAATTACACACAAAAATAGGTCATTTCTCGGCAACAAAATGGAAGCCGGTGAGGTATGACCCCAGTGGAGACGCTACATGGCCGCCAATAGCTCTGCCTCAAATTGCCTTCTGCACTTGACTGCAAGTGCAGTTTTTCTTTTTAAGTTTGGTCGTCGAGTTTCCTCTGAAACAGACAAACAAGCAGAGAATCGGAGAGAAGTGTGTGTGTGTGTGTGTGTGTGTGTGTCTGATGTTCTTAGGCTCAAACAAATACAGCAAATGCACTGAATTTAGATTTATCATCTCTGGTCAACAAGAACGTTAAGGAAGCCTTAAAGTAAAGAAAGCTCTATATAGTGTGATACAAGTAGTTTTTTTTTATCTCAAACATGCTTTACACCATTCATGTGTTCAGGGTTGTGCAGTGCTACATAACACTGTGAACAGGTCATACAGAGCAGAGGACCTTTTCATATTTCCTTTACCGTGATCAGCGTTGAGTGACTATGAGAAGTATTGTGATTTTATTAAATGAATTAAAATACAAAATGATGTATGATTTTACTCTTTTCTATACAGTACTAGAAAAATTTTCCACAAACAGCCGTCGGTGGATAACGTGAGTGAGACCAGTGTGACAGATGAGAGCATGTCAGAAACCACCTCCAGCAGTGTGCCTCGGGTAAGACCAGCATCATCACCACGGTTACTAACTAACGAAGCAACCCAGATTCACGTTCAGTTAAATCCTACTGAACTGAAGTCTCAATTAATATATTACATACATTAACACAAAACTAGCTTGGTTGTTTAAAAACATTGTGATTAATTTTGACCATACTGTGAAAGATGCAGAGCAAAATTTATTTAAAATGTTTTGTGATTGTTTAGTAAATATTTAGATAACAACAAGATAAAGCAGGAAATCCTCTCATTTGAGGAGCTGGCATCAGAGAATGCAGAACTTTTTTGCTTGAAATTTAACTTAAATGATTGATCAATCATCAATACTATTATTGTGTTTCAGCACGAATAAAAACTCACTCAGTATTTAACAATTTACTGTGTGAATGTGCAGTTCTACATGCTGATAGAAAACGGTGCCGATGGAGAAGCCCTCCCTGCCATGGGATGTCCCAGGAGAGCCGTGTGTCCGTCATGCTCTTCAGAGACAGGTACCGGGAAATGACATTCTCATCCTTCCTTAACTTTACTGTGCAGAAGTTGATCTCTTTTTCTACTAGCTGCTAAATTATAGAGTCTAGTCTTTTTTTTTTTAATCATCAGGTGACAACCATGTGTCTGAAGAGTCAGACACGTTGTCCAAACACAACAGAGGGTACGAGTGTTCCATGATGTCGGCTGTTGCCATGGAGATCACTGAACCCACTGCCCACCCGTCATCGTCAAGCTCGTATTCCTGCACATCCTTCATCCTCTCCCAGACTACCAGCGCAGGGTCACCTGCTTCCTAGTGGAGCGGAGACGTCAACACAGCTGAGCAGTGAAACGCACACATACTGTAACATCTGGCTCATGTACAAACTGCAAATGAAGATTTCAGTCTTAAAGCTACAGTGTGAAATATTTAGAAGAACTTACTCACAGAAATTGAATATATTGTTCATAACTATGTGTTCATATATGTATAATCACCTGCAAAAGAGAACCAATGTTTTTTCGTCAACTTTGAATGAGTTAAATATAGGTACATGAGGTGGACCCGACCTCCGTGTGATTCGCAATGTGTGCTACGTGGTTTTGAACACGATTTCACAAAATGGTCCAGAATACGTCGCATTTGTGTTGAATATTCAGCGCTGCCAGAAACTGGAATAGGAATTAGCAGTGCGCCACCATAAAGTGTCCCCTGCCGGTTGCTCAGTTGATTGCGGTTTGAAACTTTACCACCAGATGCCGCCAGAGCAGTACAAAAATGAAACACTGGGGCTTTAAATTAAATAGGAAGAAGTGCCACTGGAGCTGTTGCCTTTAAAAGTGATTTTTGACCTTTTTTTGTAAACATAAATTTATAAAAACATAAAATTATTTTTCCCAGGCCACAACATGTAAACTCTTGTAAAAACACAGGAATTTTTAAAGCAAAAAAAGGAAATTACAGTTAACACACACACACACACACTACAGTGCATTGAAAAAATGCTATAGGAATGAACGCTCCTTGCAAAAATAAAAGGAAATTGTTAATTACGATATACAGTAGTGTAAGTGTCCCTTGCCAGATGGAGCGACCAGCTTCAGAGAAGTGTATTCTGTAATTAGCAAGAGTTTAAAAACATTGCTTTGGATTGAAACTCGTCCTTAAACTAATTAATCTGTAGCTGACGACAAAATACTTGCTATGTAATATACAGTACATGTGTACAGTTTGTCTTTCCTAAAACTTCTAGAGTAGATCTATATTACCATGTGTTGTATAAGCTCGTGTTTGCTAAAAAAAATACCCAAACACAGATGAACTACTAAATACAGACAGTTAAAAGTATATATATATTCCAATGCTTGCTTTTAGCCTATAGGTCCCAGGACCTTCATTCACATCTGTGAGCTCTGCATGTTTTAGTCATTAGCATTTGCTTTACTCAGACTCACTAAAAATGTTGGACGCAAGGTGATTTTTTAAAATTGGTTTTATGTATTTCTCCAATCGCTGAGTAACTGAGGTCTGCCACCATCCCCAAAAAGACGTTAAATATAACATTATAACATTAAATGTTTCATGTGGGATCACTGACAAGTCTTCACATTGACTTTGGGTTAGTGTTAGTTTTTGTTTTATAAAATACCAAATATCCAAACACCCCTTTTAGCTTCCTCGGATCGCGGTGGTTGTAGGACAGAAAATAATAAACAGAAACATCTTGCTCGTGTTATAAAGGGACACATTTTGTTTTTCCGTTTTCCCTGTTTGTTGGATATTTATGGAGTAATTGTATGATTATGTTCGACTTTCAAGGAGGAGCTTTGTCTTGCCAATCAAAAATTTAAATTGCTAAAATGACATGACAACAATGCACTGTAGTTTACATTAACATGGTAATATTAAGCAGTGAATGACAACTACCATGTGAGTGCATTACGTACCCAACCAGAGATCTGTGATATTATTTACGAAGTTTATGCTCTGATTATTTCATTCAAGAAGATCCATGTTTACCGAATAGGACAATTTGGTTTTGGGAAAAGATCTAGCAATTAACTTCTTCCTAATGTCAATGAGCTTTACATCCTCTAAACAAACCAAAAATGGGTAATATCTTCTTCCTTCCTTTTTTTTTTTTTTTTTTTAAATCCAGAGCTTTTATTCACACTATATTCAACTCTAATCCAGCTCTGATTCTGTGGTACTTTCAGCACATGTGTACTACAACTGGAATTAGAAAATTACTTGATGAAGCTTGTTTTTATTTCCATCAATAAAACTATATTCACTTAAAAAAACAATGGCTTCGTTAAATACCCAAACATTCACCATCTATCTGAACTAGACGCGTGAATATAATTGCCGTTAGTAAACTTTTGCCATTCCTCTTTACACTCCACTCTTATTTGTAAAATGTGATGATGTGATGACATTATCTCTATCTATTTTGGCCATTCACAGCCCATCTTTGTCTCGTTACACCCCATCACATTTCTTCAAAGCTCCTGCCCACGCTCCACTGACGATGCTTTTCTATCCTCCACCAAATCTAACGCTCTAGTGATGCTGG
This sequence comes from Scophthalmus maximus, assembly GCF_022379125.1. NCBI lineage: Eukaryota > Metazoa > Chordata > Actinopteri > Pleuronectiformes > Scophthalmidae > Scophthalmus > Scophthalmus maximus. The sequence goes on along the minus strand of NC_061523.1, from coordinate 20,285,309 downwards.
TGCCGATGCTCCTCCACCACCACCACCACCACCCCATCTGTCTGCTTCTATCTCTGTCTGTGACTCTGTCTCAAGGTTGACTGAGGATTGTTAATAGAAGCACCCACGGCCTCTTTGTTTCGAGGCGATGGCAGAAAACAAAGCACTTTAACTTAAAAACCATCAGCGGCCACACAGATATTGATTTTCCTGGCAAGACACACTTATCCATATATATTGGCCTCCATTAGGACTCGCAGATAGGTTAGGGCGCCACTCTAAACAGCAGCGGCTCAGCCTTCGAGTAAAGATGAAATTGGGCCCAGTGTCAATTTATCTTGTATTGCTCCTCAATTGGGGCAACAGGGGGCAATAGAGTCACTTACAATGTAAGTAACGGGGGCCTCTGGGGAGCTGATGTTTGGAAGAAACATTGATTTAAATGCTATTGTAAATATATATAACCGCCATTAAGGTAGGATATATCACGGGGCTGTTGTATTAGCCTGCATTTTAGCTACGGGTGCCTGAGAAACTGGCATGTGGATTAAAATCCCGTCTCCAGTCAGGATTGATCAACATTTTTATTAGAATCGGATTGAAGTTGCAACCAAACTCTATATTAACCTTTTAGAATTTGTCTATTCTACCAGTGTTGCCAGCACTGCAGTGAAGACTGTAAAAGTGTTTCACTTCTTTTTAAGCCACAGTAAGAGGGCGTTTGAGGCAAAGAAGGCTGAATTCTACTGCTTACAGACTCTTCGGCCAGAGCCAAGGACTGACTGCCACTCAGCAAAGTCATGTAATGAAACAGGACCTGGCGGCCCAAAGGCCTGCAGGTCAGCATGGAGGGTAGGAAGACCATGCACCACCCATCTGCCGCCACAGCAGTGAACCTTACGGCAAAGGGGATATAGTTGGAGGACGTGTGCAGACCCGCCTGCCACTCCATTTCTAAAGAAGGAAGGCAAATTCACAAAAAGGACCAAACTATAAGTCTCTCCTCCTCCTCTCGCTCACCTGTCGCCAATTTTCTTTCCTCGAACCCCATCAGGTCAAGGCAGACGAGCAACCACACGGAGTCCAGCTCTGCCAGAGCTTTCTTCCTGATAGACGGGAGTTTTTTTATTTATCACCAAACACAATTAAAAACCAAGGGTTAAATAATAAGATGCCAAGCAAAATTATTACAATTGTGGCTCCTGTGGCTAATGGGATAAACCAAATTCCCCTTGAAAAAAACCCCCAAAACAATAAACAATAAATAAATAAACATCATGGAAGAACTAACTAACTAACTAACTAACTAACTAAGGTAAATCGAGTATTAAATTGATCTGCAACTATTTTGATAGTCGATTAGTCTGTTCAAGTAGTTCAAGTCAAAATTCTCTGATTTCAGCTTCTTAAATGTGAATATTTTCTGGTTTCTTTGCTCATTTATGACAGTATACTAAATGTCTTTTGGTGTGTGGACAAAACAAACATCATCTTGGGGGTTTGGGAAACACGATCGAAATCTTTCACCATTTTATGACATTTTATGGACCAAACAACTAATCGATTAATTGAGAGAAAAAAAATCGTTAGTTGCAGCCCTAATATGTACACCGGACAAAAAACCGTACTCAAACAAATACAGTATTGTAATTCCTCCTCTATTAGCTAATTTTGGACTTTTCTGCCAGATGGGGCGAAGCTTTGCTCCGTCGCCCACGTCTCCGTCGCGGCCCGCAGGACAGCTGATGAGGGCTAAAGAGGGAATTAGCTGCCCACTCAAAGGCTTTGCTCTGATCCTTCAGGTCAGTAGTTGGTCTCCTCAGCTCTTGGACAGGACAGAGTAACACTAGTGTGAAAGGATTTTGACAGATTTAAATTCTAAAAAAAAAAAAAAGGTGGAGGGGGGTCTAATGCATGTATTGGACATGAGATTTGTGAGCCAGAGTCAGTGTGTGTGCAACAGGGAGGAGGAAAAATACCAAAGTTCCCTTGGTAGTTTTGTCTCCTGAGGGGCAGCAGGAACATTTTCACTACCGATTTAAAGCCTGAAATATCCTTTTACCATAAGTGGTCAATCCCTAATGTAAAATACATAGACTAGTATTACCATTCCAGGATGAATATATCCCATTTATGCAAAAAATGTTTTTGGCTATTGTTTAGAGAAGTAACAAATATTAAATAATGTCAGACGGGAGGTATATTGGGAAAAAAAATATTTTATCTTATTTATTTATTAATTATTTTTTTCAAATATTTCAAATAAAAGTCAAATATTCTTGTTCTTCCTGATTATGAAACATGTTTTGTACATTCAACATGTTCAAAGCTGGGCTGAAACGAACAGCTATCATAAATCATATTGTGATATTCATTGGTGAATCTGCAGATTTTTTCTTTTGGATTAACTTTTTTAGTGGAAAAAGACCAGATAGAATTTCCCCTGATATTTTCTCATGTCTTGTTCTAGTGGACCAGCAATCATTGACGCCAAAATATTCACTACGTGTGCGGAAAAACAAAGGATATATTTTAGAAGCTAGAAACAGCAAATTTCACATTTTGCTTTACACATGAGCCATAACAAGTGTTCACTATTCCTCCTGTATTCGTGTGTAGATATAATAAAACACAGAAATACATGAGATATTAGTATCTGCAGATGACAGAGGCACATCTGAAGCAATAGCTGCATTTCAGCAGGAGTGGTCAGATAACATTAAAGAACTGGTGAGGTCATATTTCCCATGATCACTTGTTCCTAATATGTTTTTCTTTCACACTTGTGGCTGCACCGCGTTTCTTCCAGCAGGTGGCGACAGAGGACAGAGAAACCCACCGAGTACAGAAACAGCTGTTTTTATCAACAGATAATAATCGACCATAAAGCGGTTGCTTTGTCAATAACGGAGGGGCGAAAGCCTTCCTCGCCTTATGAAATCCTCATTTGAAAAGCGGAGGCCGGGACAAGGTTTGGGTTTAGGAAGCAGACCTGAGACAAAACACACAGGCGCGAAGCACACGGCCGATCGCCACCCGTCGTCCCCAGGTGATAAATTAGCGCGCCAGCGAAATGACGACGCAGATTAACGTTGGGAGAGATATTGTGGGAGACACTGGTTTCCGGTCTTACTAACCTGGGCCATGTCCGGTCAGTTTCGTCACAGTCACACATGTGACGTCAACGACGCGCTCGGTGGTTTGTCGTCTGATATATCCGCTGCCACGAGGGGGGGGCGCTAACGCGAGCTAGCAAAGCATCGGAGTTTTAAAAAAAAAGACAACGACGAACGACAACAATTTAAACGTTGTTAAAAAAAACGTTCACGTCGCCTTTCTTCACTTACCGCGGTTCTGAAGAGCTTCACGTATTCTTCAAAGACTCACTTGTCCAGCCTCTACTAAAATATTAGGTCGGCCTGGCAATGAAAAAAAAGATTCTGAACTCATTCACGAGTTGCGGCGGTTTAAACGGGTTCCACCATTGACGCGATCGGTTTTGTCGGAAGTGACGCAATTTTGTAGGCCTTAAGGAATGTGACTTCCGGCGACCATGTTTTACAGTAATTGTTGTTTTTTTCTTCTCTCACTTATCAAATATATTAGTTTAATTAATCCCCCCCCCCCCCCCCTTGACTTTATTGTAAATAAGTGAAGCCAAATATTTACGGTTAAAAACCCAACTATTAATTATGGTCAGCGATGAATAAATATAAACATATGATCAGCACACACAGCAGCTTTGATGGGTAAGCCACAGATTTTGCTTCACTTGGAGGAGCTGTCATATCGTCCCATCTTCATATGTTCACCCACCGTGTTAAGGAATCAATCATGCCTGTCTACACTACAGCCATGTGTAGGATCCTATTTTCTCAAATTATGAAGACTGCCTTCAACTACTATGTGGTGTCAACACATTCAGAAAATAAAATGAAAGACAATTTCCAATATATGTAAGGGGTGCCTATGCATATCAATAGAGTCACAGGGAGGGGTTTTTAAAACAATATTAGTTAGAATGGTACCAAATAAATCATTAAATAAGGGCAGAGAGAGCATTTTTTGTACACAGTCTCAATGATAAAGCTTTATTGCACAACTGCACCTCTAGGGGGAAGGCCAGGTTCTGTGGATAAGAGCCTTTTTTTAAATGCAGGTCCAACAGCGATTGGAGTAGTTTAACTGCTAAGCCCATGTCATATGTGCTGTTTATACCTGGTACCAACCAATTTCAATCAGCATTGACACCCGTTGGTTTCATCCTGCAGGTTTGCAACTTAAATGTTTGTAATTACCTCTGAATCATGTTTGAGCCAGCTGAACACACATACTGGATATCTACAGCTGATAATTGCCCCCCGAGCCTGGTAGGTCAGCCAGGAATTCCCTAGAACGGCTTTTTAGGTTCAGCACCAAGGAAAGGTTTGTGTAACGCCAAGATATTGCAGCCGAGACAAAAAACAAAACAAAATGAACACATCAGGCATGTTACATTTGAGCACTCTTTGTTCATACGTTACGTTTTTCAGCAACAACTGTTTTTGACATTGACACAGTGCAAATGCACAACAGCACAACAGACGCCATTAATGATACATACTATTTTTTTTAAGTCAATACAGCAGGTTTTGAAAATGTGCATGTTTGATTTTCTTTTTCTTTTGCTAAACACAAATGTTTGTCCTTCACTTAAGCGTTCAGTGTCCGACAGACTTTTTTTTAAATTTTATTTTTTAAATGTCTTCGATGGTAGGGACCCTTTTTAACACAGACAAGTGTTTGGAAATCAATGGCAAGTCCTTTCCCAAGTGTGGTCGGCAGCTTCTGCAAGGTCGTTGGCAAATGGTGAAAGCAGGACACTGTCGGCATATGTTTCCCATCATGCCCAGGAGCAGTGTGATCATCGGAGTCGGTCAGTCCAATCCGTTTCATTTGTACGTTTTTTCCAACTTACGCGGCCGTACTGTAAGCCCAAGCTGATGTTAAACATGTCTACCTTGTCTTGATATGCATATTATATATTAAGAAAGAGATAACCTATAAGACCTGAGAAAAATATCGCATTTTGCAACATAAGACACAGAAGATACAGTGCCGCTCACCCCATCGGTTCACATCCACCGCCAACACACAACGGCTTCGAGCAATCACATGCGTCTCAAACCTTTTCTCCGATAGATCGAAAGAAAACAAACGCAGATTACAGACAAAAACATATCAGATGGCTCAAGTTAACACCAACTCTAACCATCTTCATAAAAACTGATACCTTTATTTTGTTTAATATCAAGTAAACATATGCTTGTGGCAAATTTATAATTTTTTATCTGGTTGATTTTCATGTTTTTGTTATGTTTTTGTTTTTTTAAGAACAATTCACGTTGAATTCAAAAAGGGTTTTTTACACGTCAGGTGGACAACTCGCGATGGCTTTCTGATCATGGCGGCGCAGCGTCATCAGCATCCCTCAACAGAGACTTCGCCTCCGATGCGGCTTTTTATATCTGCACATTAGTAGTAATGCTAAAGCACAAACACCAGCCATCCGCTTGACCCTCCCACCCCCACCCACTTCCCCGGCCTCTCTCTCTCTCTCTCTCACACACACACACCCTCTCACACACACCCTCTCACTCACACCCACACACACACACACACACACACACACACACACACACACACACACACACACACACACACACACACACACACACACACACACACACACACACACACACACACACACACACACACACACACACACACACACACACACACACACACACACACTCTCAAGTCACTGGTCCCTGCTCTCAATTTCTAACTCCAGTGCTTATGGCCTTTTTTTTTCATTTCTTTTTTACTCGCTCTTCTTGGTGACAGCCTTAGCCGATGATTTGGACCTGCTGAAGTAGGCCTCGATGAAGAACTGGACAAAGAGCACAAAGTAGCTGAGGTACATGAGGGAGGACCACACAATGTTCTGCATGTGGGATGGACACTCCTGGCCCTGCTGCATCCACGAGTATACCAGGTAGTTGACCACGCAGCCCATGAGCATCTGGGTGATCTGGGTCAGTGTGATGAACATGGCGAACTTGCGGGACACCTTGAAACCGGCCGCCCGTAATGCGTAGTAAGAGTACATGACAGCGTGGACCAAGTAGTTCATAGTCATGAACCATCCGCCGCCGGCCACCATGTCTTTGTAGGAGTACCAGGAGTACAGCAGCACGGTGATGTGGTGGTACCAGTGGAGGAAGATGAGCTTCTGTTTCCTCAGGACGATGAAGAGAGTGTCACCTACAGGCATGAGGTTGGACGTTTAGAACGAAGTTGGGTTTTGTGGAGAGCATGAGGTGAAGGAGAATAAAGAAAAAAAGGATGAATGACAGAATAGGAAAAGGAGGAAAGAGAAAATCATTACTATTTATCCTTTCAAAATGACAGAGCAACAAAAATAACAGCCAGACGTTCAGAAAATGTTTGCTACATGAGAAAGCTGGACAGTCTGCCCTTTATAAAATAAACAGAAACACAAGTGACAGCAGAAGCTACATTTTATAGCATCCATTTATTGCCCATAATAATTCTAACATGAGTGCGTTTTCAACAATAAACCAATATAGTTACTATAAATATCAGGAAAAAAGTGTTGTTCTAGAAAAAAAGTACTGAAATATATATTTTTAGCAAGTGACTAAAATGTCCTTGATTTCATATCAGTGTTTGCCAGGTTTAGAAGTTTTTATTTAACTTTACACACAATATTTCTGATTGAACTAGAAAACTAACCGTGAGAATTAAAGGAACCTTCATTGACCCGTATGTTTATAAACTGAGGTACAGGAGTAAATGTCTGCTGCCCATCATCCCCACTGAGAGGAACAACTCAAGGTTCAAAGCCTGGAGTTCATGGCATTCAAAAAAAAACGTAAGGACACAGATGAGCAAAAGAGGGACCACAAAGGTGGAAAAGCATCCTCAGAAATATACAACACATGAACACAGAATACAAGTTATAGGGTCAAATTTTATGGGGGAAAAAAGACGTTGCAATGAATGAATGAATGAAAGAAATTTTGTAATCCTAGTTCAACCAACATGCTGTAGTTGTTTGACAGTGTTAAATATTAGCTCCAACTTCACTTAAAAAACTGGGATGAATTTCTAAAGTTTATTCACTTGGGCAAGCTGTGTTGTGAGAAATATTATAGTTATGGTGTACCTGGCAGTATGAGGTATGCGATAAGAAGGTCACGACTTACCCAGCTCTGGTGCTTTACTAAGTACGAAGGCGTACGCCCAGAACTTGCTGACAGGCCCGTTGTAAAAGCTCTGGTCACAAACGGACTGTTTGAGCCCTTTGGTCATCAAGATGTACGTCATGTAGCTCCCAGTACGCATGGCACCAAATATACTACAAAGACAGAGACACAGTACAGACAGGTAAAAATACTGTAATTCATGGTGCAATGAGTTACTCCACATGACCTACGCTACAGTTCACCAAACACCAATTGTTTGCACGATTACATACAAAGTCAATGCCGAGACCTGAGTGGACACTAAACGAATGACGGAAAGAAGCGAAATTCATGTCATCTGCCTCACCTGCTCGAGTGTAAATATTTGAACTTGAGGGAAAATGTATTCGCGTTATGTGATGTCCCTATAGCCAATTAGCATCACTGACGTCCGCGTCCGAAATAAAATGGGTCAATATACGCAGGTTGTGTTTATCAAAATCACATGTTTTAAGCGTGATTTAAACAAGTGATTCTGCTGCCAAACTCCCGCGATTGGTTTAGGTGATGAAATATGCTGCATGTTTTACATATGTGAGACATATTATTTTTTCAAGCTTGAATTAAACTGTATTTTCAGTTTGTGTGAAATAAACCAGTTAACGGTTTTCGAATAATGTCAGTCTGATTAGTCAGAATGGATTCTATGCATCGACCAAGCAATGAATCTGATGTCAGAAAATATACTCGATGTGTAAATAAAAATGTCTCCATAAGAAAATATAGCTTTCCCCTGTTGCTAGTAGGGTCTGATGTAACCAGCACATGCTGACTAATCCATCCTCAAACACTGATTACATATATGGAAACATATGGTAAATTTTCGCATGAATCATTTGGGTTAATCCACAGGATACAAAATCCACGTACTTTTAATGTCACTAAAATTTTTTGATGCAGTTGAACTTAAGAAGACGGAGATCGTAGATGTCTTAAGCAGAAGTAATTATTACAGGAGCTCAATATGTTGAGGGGATATCTGGTTCGTGCAAAGATCAAAAAAGTGTCAGTGCATGATGTCCCAACCCCCCCCCCCAGGATGTTTAGACTATGATCTAAGACTATGACATCCAGAGACAGTGACCTGACCTGCCTTTGATAAGATGACCTCGCACAGTGCACCAAGCACAGTCTCTCACACACACCGGAGAGGAGAAAATCCGACGACAGTTCTCACCTGAAAACAGCGAGGGTGAGCGACCACAGCACTAGCGGTTTCCTCAACTCAAACTTCTCCCTCTGCTTCATGACATGGCGGCCCCCGAGGATGCAGGCAGCGTAGAGTGCAGAGAAGAGAAAGGACTTCTTCCTGTGAAACACAAAGCGTAAAAGAGACTGACATTAATCTCTCTGTGACTTGTTAATTTCCTGTGCGTTTCCAAGGTAAACGTGCTGATCGAGTATGTTCACGCAGTCGTGAGGTCAGAAAACCCGATGCTGAGTGAGACCAAAAGACGACGAGGGCACGGTGCCTAACAGTAGAGCGACTTCGCCCAGAACACTGTTTGTGCTGCTGGACAGAGAGCAGAGGGATGTTATGGAGCAGCTTTAGCAAAAAGAAATTTAGAAAGAGAAAAGAAGCATCTACAGCAGCACCTTGGAGAGAGAAAAAACAAGTTAACAAGAAAAAACAAGTGCTCTGTTCTCAGATGACAGTGCAAAGAGACCATGAGGCATTCTGGGAACTCTGGGACCAACAGCCCTGGAGATAATGAGTTGTGTAAAACTAGCTCGAGGAGTGATGATCCGATTCGGTGATGTTAAAAGAGAACAACGTGACTAAATTATTAAAATGTATTAGTCAGTGGAAAGAAGTGAAGTAAAGTATTCTATTTAAACCCCAACACTGAGTTGTATTACACAAGGGGCTAGTTATACCTCTATAACTCAAGCCCACAAGGACACTGGTCAAATTGGTTTGTGTACTACATCCAATACAAACGCAAACGTTTCTCACAGAACCGCGACATATGCAACCTGCGAAAACAGCAATCTATCCTGTTCTGTTCTGCAGCCTCACCATAACATCAGCACTTAGTTTTGCTGATCAGGTGTGTACCAAGGCGAGAAAGAAAGTAGGAGTTCATTTCACAATAACACTAACATCCCATATTGCCATGTTTAAGAAAGTGTGAGAGAGAAAAAATAATGAATCCACATGGTTTTCTGCTTTAAAATGTAATGGGTTCTTCCTTGGGTCGTGCCAAACTCTTTCCAAAAAAATGTCATGGAAATTGGTTCAGTGTTTTGATTTAGTAATCCTGCTCACAGACAAACAAACCAACTAGGCCCAACTGTCCCACTTAAATCCAATCAAGCTGCATCAAATTGCTGATATCACTCAGAGATATCAGTCCCCTAAATATGCCTGATTTTAGTTCATCAAGATCCATGAATCATTCCCTTGGAAATCTGTGAAAATGTCAAAATACAATTTTTACAATGTAAAAAAAAAAAGGTGGAGAAAGAAATCCTGTATTTGCCCCTTCCACCAAGCTTCATGGAAATCTATTAAGTAGTTTTTGCATAATCCTGATGACAACAAAGAAATCAACAAGTGCACAGGGGGGACACATAACCTCCATTGCGGAGGTAAATATTTACACTATCACAGTGTGTATATATATATATATATATATATACACACTCTTATATAACTGTGACCAAGCAGGCAAGGAGCAAAAGCGCAATAACGGTCAATTGTTCAAAATAATAATTCAGTTCATTGTGTGTCATTAACGAGGGAAGCCACCTCTCTGTTCCTGTTGGAAGCCCAGAAGCCTATTAAGGCCACCTCCGGAGAACAAGGGACAATGAGGTCCGGTCAAAGTCACGAGGAGCTGCTTTCACAGATTCACAGCAGGGCTGGACGGCGGGATGACATCAGCATTTCTCAACTACCCACGAACGAGGGGAGACCGGGGCGACACACAATACACGCTGGCCTACATACTGTAATGAGGCCGGGGAGAACGAACTGCGAAGGAGAGACAATCTTGGCGTTCCCCCTTCAGTGTGCCGCCAACCAGGCTAAAAGGTCAAAGGCCAGAGTGATATATGGCCTACGCTGTGATTCTGCAGTTTTTACACATCTCCGTTTTTGCCCGTCCATGCTATGACGCAGACCCAAAGTTTTCAAACTAAGAGGGGGTGAGCAGCGTTTAAAAAATGATCTATTCAAAGCGCTCCTGTGGAAGGCAGGCGTGGATGTAACAGAGGTTAAAAAGTCGTTCACATCGTTACCATGGCTATTTAAGTGATTACAGCTGATCAGGAAGCCTCCGGGTAAGGAGCGTGACATTTCTGAAACTCGCCCTTAGCAGTTGTACAATCACTGAAGAGACGGCCAGATGACCAATCAGAGCCGACTGAGCTTTTTTGGCACCAAAGTGTTGCAGACATCTGTGTGAACAATGGCCACTTGAAATGGATTATCATTTCAGGGGGAGTAAATCTCAACAGATACCGATTCAAATTTATAAATCGAAATACATCTGGAGATTAATATTCGGGTTACATTGTTTTGATTTGAAATGACTGTGGGACAAAGATGACTCATGGTCAAAGCCATCCCAAAGATTAAGTCAGTGGTTATTTTTTTATAATCCATACTCTGCATGAAGCTTTCCGTGTCATTCAGTATTTTATCATTATAATTATGTGTATAGGACTACAACGAAGGTTACGATGTGCACAGCCTACTGCAGTATGTTTAGATAGATTCCACTGCTGTCAGAAGAAATGATAAAAGGGTAAATAAACCCAAGGGCATGGTCAAAGCTGGCAAGTCGGTGGGGGAGGGGGCGGTGCTGCTGTTGTCATTGCAAAGGCTCCGTAGGGCCAGCTGCAGCCAAGCTATGTCTGCAGTCACGGGAACGCATTTAAGACATCAGTGTCAGTTCACATCATACCTTCATGCTTCCCCCCGTGTGTCGAAAGCTTCACCCACGAGCTTCAGTATTCAGATTCGTCCAAGAAACGATGCAGGATTAATCGAATGACACGGCAAGTGCCATCATACAAGTGATACATTCTTTATAATCACCCCAGGGCCAAAAGACATACTGTCACTGCAATGCAGAAACAAACTGACCCACCAACTGCGCATGCAACAAATGTCTTCCCCACCAGCTTTCATAAACCCACTTTATAACTCAACAAGACTCCGGACCAACTTGAGGATCAAGACACTGCTACTCTGATGCACCTAGCGACCAAGAAAATCACCCACAGTCTCTGTTAAAGCTTTCTGGTGGATAGTGATCAAACTACAGCAGATATCTTACTGATCTCTCCTGTGAAATTTGACACCTTGTGTGGATGACCATGGTCAGCATCTAAAAAGATCAGAGATGCCTGTTTCCCCTTTTTTTTCAAACCTACAAAATGAGGAACAATATGTGGGGACTATAACTATAAAGAACCATGGGATCACCGTTAAAGCTGGCAAAAAAAAAGAAGAAAAGAAATATGTCTGACTCAATATATTCGAGGGAAGTGGCAAGAGGCTTGATGCTGCAGTTTATCTGGAGTGGGACACAGCAGCACAAATGAAAAACTACACCCTCTTTTAAGGAGGATCAGCAGGGAGTAGGAACAGAATCAGCAGATATAATTTTTTGCTTCCAACCAGCTGTTTTCCTCTTGCTGAGCTTTCCTCCAAAATAAGAGTAAGCAGCAATCGCTACACTGTATTAGAATTTTTTTTAAATAAATAACTATAGGTGTCCTTGATCCACAGCATGTATCATTCATGTTCAAAGTGTTTTTATTGTCCACAAGGCTTGATATCCTGAACTAAACTGAAATGTTACAGTTTCTATTTTCAGAAACTGTTCAAACTTGACACGCCTTATTTTGTTGAAACAAGCACCCAGTCAAATATTACATTTACAAGAACATTGCCGACTTCAGGGTCCGTTACACCGATGTGCACAACCAAGCTAATACGCAGGACATGCTCAGTGAGGTAGGTAAAGGCATCTCTGGCATCTCTTTCTCTAATGTGTGATTATTATCACAGGGTGAGCCGTTGGGCATTGGCCCAGTTTGCACTGCTGCCGATTCATGCAGAATATCTCTTTTTTTGTTGTTGTTTTTTTAAAGGTGCTCATATCTGACAAAGTAAAGAGTATAAAGCCGACAAACCAAAAACTCTACATCTGCCTTGCGCCGCTATGGCCCAGCAAAACTGTTCACACCAAACAGGTTCCACTAAACATAACTTAAATGAGGATGTTAAGACTTAGTCTAACTATCTAAATGTCAGACAAGGAAAGGCATTAAAACCCCACACACATTGTCACTGTGAATTACCAGGTCTAGACACAAGCTTGCGGTATTGTGGCAGTAAATCACAACAAGGAGTGTGCACCTGCTGTGTACTTGCATGCATCCTCTTTGGAACACTACATAACATAATGAGGATGCTGATCCTGTAGACCCGACTCTCCCCTCCCCCACCTACAGTGTTGTACAAAGCCGCTGGGTAACCTCCTGTGGAACTTGGATCTGCATTAGCTGGTCCAGGAGATTTCACCCGTTACGTAATCCTGAGTTTGCAGTCTGAGGATGAGTCTGCACGCCTCAGCCAGTGTGCTGGTGACGAACTGTCTCACCGGAGCATATGTTTACAGTGGCACCGATAAAGACAAGTACACACGACAACAAATGCATGCGTGCGCAAAGTTTACGCTGCTTGGCTGCAGTATATTTCACGGCCGGGATTCTTTATCTAAAACTGTAGCGAGGCTGTCAGAGTCATTGTTCCAAACTGTGTGATGAGCAGCAAAACACAGTATAAGACAAGGAGGTGTTGGAAATAAGGCACTATATTTACAGAATAAGCTAGCATCCAGGAAGCAGTCAGATATAATCCAGTTAGTAAAACACACGCACCCACGTTTCCTCGTTACTGTCTGCAGTGTCTGGTGGGACTTAAAAACACCAACCTACCACTAAATACGAACTAACTACCATTGGTTCAGTTCATTCTGCATCTGGAAGATACGGAATGAACATGAAAAGGACAATTTATCTATCAGGGAAAAAGTCGGTTTGTTGAGCGGTAATGATTTCAGCCTGTTAAGTGCTTAAAAGAGCATCTTGAGTCAAGCTTATTTTAGGCAGCAAGACAAATGGCAGGTGGGAAGCTCGGGCTGCATAGCACTCAACACTGCAAGAACAATGTGGACATTTTTTTACCAAATCCATACACCTTGAACATCTTTTTACGCTGTACAATCATTGTACGCAAAATATTGCTTCACTTTTTCATTACACAGGATTTTAAAGAATTCTGAGTTTTTTATTTTTTAAGATACAGCGGGAGAAGCCTCAACAGTCTTTGACTATTCTTTTTTTTCCATTTTTAACATTGATGGAAAATAACAGAATTATCCAAAGGATTATATTGGATGGTGGTAAAACACGCAATATTGACCATTTTTAGCACAAGTGGTCTAATATATGCATTATTTGGCCTGAGGGTAATACCAGACGGTGACCCCTGAACCATTCCCAAGTAAAGCTGTTAAATGTTTTAGCTGATATTCCTCTCCCACAGTGGCACTGAACAGAAACAATGTTCTATTTTTCTTAATTGAGGAAATTGGTACTTCCCAGTGCGATTCTGGAGTTTGATGGTCATGGAGTAAATCTAGTACTTCTTGGTCCTGCATGCTGCTGCCATTTTAACAAGAGCTGCACACGTGGTGATCTTAATCAGTCCTGACCACGTAACACAGAATCCACCCAAGGGTCGAGGTTTGCTAGCCAGAAATGAAGATGTAGACTGGCTCCTCTGACACTTAGGACTGCCTGGGGTGTTGCTGCACTCATGTATCACTTCCACATTTCATCAGGCTAACCTTTTTTTTGATGCAGACGAAGGAAAGGAGTTATTTCAAGAATGTTTGTTCAGGTCATTTCAGGCTTGTTCAGGTTTTTGTATTAACTACACTTAATAGCAATTACTTTTTTGCAATAAATGAAAAATAAAAAATTAACAAATAAAAGAAATGGTCCAACACATCCTTCAAGATTGTCCCTTCCAGCTGCAAGCTGGTCAGATCACAGTCAGGGTGAGCGTATCATGCATCTAGCGGTTACGTGTCATTGCTGTGGAATTTCACATTTTCCCAAGGGAAATTGACTAAATATTAAAACTATATATTTATTTTAAGATAAGAGGCAGCCAGTTTGTGGGGCTGCACAGTCACAGTGATGAAAAAGGCCAACCTCGAGCATAATAACACCTGGAAACATGCAGCTGAACTGGATGAATTCCAAGGACGAACTTGCTTGGAGAGTTAACATTCTTTAGCGGAGTTTCGGTGTCCAACAAGAATCTCTCCCATGGCCACATTCTATCAGAGATGATGTTATGCAAACACATTTTGACAGCTAAGAACACTGAAGGACATCGTAAGAATCAGGCTCAAGATGAAACCAAGGAATTGCTCATCTTTTTAAGCCATTCATATTGAGGAAAGTACAACTGAAAAAGTATGTTGACGCAGACGTCAGATAACAGAAGGGAACAAATTTCGGTACAGCCATATGGACTTTGACTCATCTTCGTGTTGTACTGTGAACAGTATACCCAAATAATTTGCTCCCGTTGGAACTGCATATCGGGCCTCCTCGACTCAACTTTCTGCAAACCCCAAAAACTAATAGTGTTAGACGTTATAACAATTGAAAAAGGCCTTGATTGGAAAGATGTTCCTCATTATTCATTCTCACTGCAGCACTCTCAGGCTGTGGAGACCCGGGGGGGATGCAGACTACCCGAGAGGCTTTTTCAAGAGAACACAGATTGACAGCAACTTCTCATGGCCAAGCAGGAGCAATGAGGTCTGTGGGAATAGATAGTGAGTCAGCAGACTGAAGGTCTGTGTAATGGTAGAGAGCAGCCCTCTTTAGGAAAGTAATGCCACACTGCAAAACATGGCAATCTTAATGCAAAACAAGCCTTTTCTAAACTGCAGATTTTACCTTTCGCAGTGAATTCTATCACGCAAGACCTCCATCTGAATGACATATTATAACCTAGCCTGATATTATATTAGCAATGACATTTCTCTACATTTAATAAAATAAGTAAGTAGATTCGCTTTCTTTCTGTTGTGTTGTTTTTGCAATGTCCTGTTCATATGAGTCAAACAACATGTTAGAAGCTATAATTACAATAGTTACAGTCCAAACATTACCCCAATTAGGTGTGGCCATCTACACAATGTGTCCTAAATTGCTGTACATTAAATCAACCAGAGTATATATCCAAAGACATAAACATGTTGTGTTTTGTTTGATTCAACATCCTTTATTTAGACAAAAAGTGAAATAATGGTAAACATTTGGTAATTTCATAGAAAGTTCATACTCTTGTTCACACTCTTACACTAATAAAACACAATACCATAACGAGCTACACAAGTAAATGCAGCCATTACAAAGGAAGTGTTTGAATGCTGAATATAATCAGATCATTCAAAGTTTGGATTTTTGAATCAGTAGTTTTATTCAAAGTGACTTGATTTTAAACTTTGCAAATAAAATAAAACAGACATAGGGAAAAAAGGACCAAAGCATTACTGACATGACTACGTTTTCCTGTCATGTAAAGAAATTTAGCAGAACCAGTCTTCTGTTGATTATATCGTACAGTTAAAGGATCTATGCTGAACAGAGACACGTGGGCCAAGGGGTTTAGAGTATATGACAGTAAAGAGTCACTGATACGAATATCACCCAGCTGAAATGTTCTATATGAGCATGATTTTACATTTCACATAGCTCTGAGTGGACGCCGCTTACGCCCTTAAAATAACAGAAAAGCATTGACAACACTTTTTCGAAATTTAGATGCAAAAAGTACAGTGGTATTTGATCCGGCGTATCAATTCCAACATATTTATTACATCTGCTGATTATTTTATGTTAGTGGAACATAATTTAATCAGTGCCTTCACGGACATGCCCCCCTTTACCTACAGGAACTCCTCACCCCCCAGACATCCTCGCGCACCCTCCGGTCTGCAGCCACAAACACCCTCCAAGCCCCCAGAACAAAGCTCTACAGCATGGGTGATAGGGCCTTTTCATCTGCTGTCCGAGGCTGTGGAACGCCCCCCCTGACCCCCTGGGGGCCCCACAGACTACAGATGTTTTTTGAAACGAAACCTAAAAACATATCTTTTTAAGAAAGCTTTTACTAAATGTTTTATAGGTTTTCCTTTTAACTATTTATTGACCTTGATCTTCTTTTTTTTTTTTAATTTACTGACCTTAATTGCATTACTATATGCTCTGTAGCACTTTGAGATTGCTGTAATGTAAAGTGCAATACAAATAAAATGTATTATTTATTATTAGTGTGACAGACAGTGTCACTTCCGTCAAATTTCAGACAGAGGTCTTTAAAATGTAGAGCCAATATAACCCATTAGGCACCTACACTGCCTTTCACGTTTCTGCCATTTACAGGGGTCAAAGGGGTCGATGCTGATGTTATTGCACAATAACAGCATCTAGGTCCCTGTCCAGTCCTTCCTCCTCTTCCTGGACTTCTTTCAACCAGTTGCTTTATTGTCTTTTCTTCACAATGCTGAATTGTCTGCTGCCCAGTCTCCAGGAAACACATCAGATCAGAGTACCAGTCTCCATTCATCCCTGTAAAGCAGTGACATGTACACAGTATTTATATCATCACAGTGTCCGTTTGGAAACACGTTCATCACACTGACTTTAACTTGATGAGTTAAAGTGACACCGTACACTAAGTAGTAAAGTAAATGGACAGGAGTCATCAACAAATCAATGTGACATGACCTAAAAACTAACCTGATGAATGAAATAAAGATTCCAGACTCATGTAACAGCTCAAATTATGATGAAATATGGAAAACAGTCAAAAGCAGCGCTGAACTTTTTCCTCCTTTGACAATGAGAATAAATTATTAAAGACATGCAACAATATAAGAGCAATAGTTGTCTGCATCTTATTTCAACAAGCAACACCACTGGTCAAACACCTTGGCTTCTGTTGGCTAAAATTGACAAACCATATCTACTCAGCTTGTTTTATTACCAGAACTGAGCTGTCAGTTCATCATGAACATACTCATCAACTAAAAAGAGTAAAAGCCTGGGTTGCATCCCCCCCCCAATCTGGAATAAAATAGTCTAGTTAATCTAGTAAATGTTACGTCTGTTATGATAATCCTAATCTGCATGTATGATGATTTAATCACTCCACGCACACATGCTGCACAAGCTATGCACCACTCACTGTAATTCTATAGACAGAATCGTTGATATCCAAACTTAAATAAACCATAAAGTTGTCTTACCTTTGAGGTCTGACTAGTTTTCTTGATTGACGGCCATTTATCAACGCAAATCCTCCATCTCCGCTGGTCTGCTCCGCCTCCGCAGTGACAAATTACCATCTCCAAAGATGACGTGTTTTATATATTAGAGGTCACATCTACCGCTGACAGCATTTTTCATATCTACTACGACGTTGTATTAATCAGATTTCATGGGGAATGATTGGGGGAAGAAAGGACAACTTGTTCATATATATCGAGTCATAGGTTCAGACTCTCAGGCATGTGGCAGTTGTGGCCTCACCCAGTTCAGTTATGTCACCGCTGGCAATTTTCATAAAAGGGTGTTCAAAGGTAGAAACCCCTGCAGTGGCATCACTGACTGGGTGAGGCCAGAGCCGATAGAACTGTGTTCCTGAAAGTGAAACTTGGACCTAGATTCAACTTCGTCCTACATCTGTGCAAACCGAGGGGGTTTAACATTTGAAAGCGTAACATTATCTTTTTGCTGATAAATCAGTATTTGTGTACATGTCACCATGCTGAAGCAAAAAATATTAAGCAGCTAAAATATCATATTTTGTATCTAGTAATATATGTTTAATATTGTGCTCTATTTTTTGTTTTTTTTTTACTATGACAAAACTGTGGTTGTGGTTATAAGATAATACTAGCGCGTACATCTCAATAAAAATTATAAATATTTATCTGACTTTGACTGTGTAACTGAAAGTTTCAAATAATGCATAAGACAAAAAACTATGTATGGCAGCAGCTATATTTTCTTTCAACATATCAGGTTTCTTTTACAATTTATATAACTGAACCTGAGCTAAAATTCATAAACAGATTCATAAACACTTAAATTTTAAAGTCCTAACCTGCTGGTAAGTGTTTGTTTTTCAGCCAAAAACTAATTCAGTGGGCCCTTGGCTTAGTGGATGTAACTTCTGGATCCCAGTAAAGGTTTGATGACAGTGTCTTTGCCCGGTCTCCATAAATCAATAAATGTATAAAAAACTAAATTGTGGTCCTCAAGTCTGTTATTAAAACTCACCAAGTTTAAGTGTCCAACTGAACTAACCACTGACCAACAGCTTCATTTGTCTCTGTTTTGCATGGTACATTTCTTTTTGTGTCTCAGACTCAAATCATAAAATAAACATGGTCACACTTAGTCAATCGCTCCCTGCATAAATGCGAACGTCATGGAACAACCCATTAAAATTCCATTTACTGTGGCTGTTTTCCCGGCCCATGTGCACCAGCCCAGTGTGGACAATCCTCCACGACAGGAACAGCAGAGAGGAGTCAGCACAGGTCCGCCTGTAACCTGATTGGCTGGCGCTCAGTCAGCAGACATCAGAAGATGAACGTGATTGGCCGGCTGTCAGTACCAGGGCATGGACAGCTCCCACACACTGCTTCCATGCTGTTGAACTCTCTCTCGTTTGCACCCGCCCACACTCGCACAGATTCATGAGACTGGCCTAAAATATTATGCTAAATGTGACTCTACACACACAGTCCAATCAGATGATAGAAGAAGCCAGATGAATTCCTCCTGCTACTTTTTTTTATTATTATTTTCACAAATGCAGTGCCACCGAATGCCTAATAAAGCCTGCGCCAACTTAACGCATAACTCACTTTGTATTGCTTCCAAGCATCAACCTGGCGACGACGACGTGGAACGATAATAACCTCTCAGTGAGCTCATGCAAAGGATGGCGGGTTTTTTTTTGGGATGGACCTGCACTCACAACCCACATTTGGAATGCATCCATGCACACAGCCTCGGAGCAATATTTACCTAACCCCAGTATCAACAGTGAAATATCAGTGCAAGGTAATATTGCAGTATGGGCAAAGGCTGGCAGACACTGCCCTGGGTAAACATGGACAGATCTGAAAAAAAATGTGGAATTTAGGGTCCCTCAGTGATTACAGGGTTTTGTGTAATACACTGCAGTTAAACTATGTTGGAGTTTTTATTTTAATAATTAATAACTTATCGGTCGATCAGTGTCGTCTGCTTCTCCTTTAGCCCAACACCTCATCTTTGGAGCCAACGCATCGTTTGAGAGTAATGTTTTTGATTAATGAACATTTAAGCTATATGTTTAAAGCAGAAATCTCTTGATTCCAACTTCTCTAATGAGCGCATATGCTGGTTTATATAACATTAGTGAATTGAACATATTTGTCTCTTAACTGTTGGTTGGATATAAAATACATTTCTGAGAGCTTCTCCTCCTTTTTTTCTCTGCAGCCTCAATCATTTTCATTTAGCACAGACCATGTTATTTCAGGGGTTTGATAGATTTTTAATAATTTTGTAATATGATTTTTTTGTGTGCAGTTAGTCTGGAATGAAAGTAAGGGGATGTCTTTCGATGGATAAGAAGCATAATGGCTGATGGAGATGGTTTCCAGCCTATGACCAGGTTCAATACACTGCTGGAGCCCCGGGTGACCTTTACCGCTACGGTATCGCTGTAACTGATGTGATGCCGGGGAGAATAAATCACAGGTAAATCAAGGACAAATCCTGCATAGTCCAACAATAGTGTATGAAGTGTGTGTGTGTGTGTGTGTGTGTGTGTGTGTGTCAGGGTTCATACACCTTTTCCAAAGTCAAATTCAAGCACTTTTCAAGCATTTCATGCTTCTCCAGCACCTTACAGCTGTGATAAATTACATATACATACGTTTAAAGAGCTTGTATTATGCTATGTACAAAGCCAAACTGTGTTTTGTAATAACAGAAGGATGACAAATTAAAGGACACATAAGTTGTGTGGTTTAAAATGTGTCATGAAGAAAAAATCAGATGCAATTTAAGCATTTTCTAGCACTGTATCCAAAATGCAAGCACTTTTCAAACCTTTGAATACGCAACTTTAAAATCCAATAATTTTTTTTTAAGGAATTCAAGCAATCCCCATACGACCCCTGGTGTGCGTGTGTGTGTGTGCGTGCGCGCGCGCGCGCGTGTGTGAGTGTGCATGTGAGCGCGCGCGCGGCTCAGCATCGCACAGGGGCACGCGGCCCTGCGTGGATCTGTTCACTTGACGAGACGCACGCTGCATTTCGCGGCCGATGACAGAGCGACTGGTATGACAGGTGGGGCCGGGGCCGGGGCTCTAATCCCGGCGAGCCGAGGGGCTGATGCACCGGTGCAGCCCGTCTCCGAGGGACTGAGTCACAGTTCTCACGTACAGACCAGACACAGAATGCAGATGCAGATGCGACGCGATGCGACGAGCCGTTCGCATCGCCGGTTGCAGCCTTACCAGTTCTCCTGCATCCATCGGATGGCTTCGTCCTCGTTGAACTGCCTCTCGAACTCGTACTCTTGCAGGGCTAGCACCGACATGCTCGCGGCGCTCGTGTGTGACGCTGCCCCTTCTTTTCACGCGGCTGCTGGAACGAGACGACGAACCCGGCAGAGTCGATGGGAGTTTGAGCTTCAGTCGGTTTCCCCCTTCAGCGCTCGACTCGCATCACCCGCGCTGTTGCCAGGACCTCGCGGTTGTGCGCGAGCAGCTCGGTCGGTGGCGGCGGCTTCCTCCTCCGCCGGCCGACGGAGCCTACGCCCTCTTCCTCCGGAAGGAAGGCGCGCGCCGGGTCCTAACGCCGGCCGGGTTTCCATTGTCTGTCAAGAAAAAGTTGTAATATTGCAAGATTACAGTTGTAATTTAGTGAGAGAGAAAAAGTCGTAATATTGCGAGAATAAAGTTGTAGTTTAATGAGAAGAATATTATAACAGTAAAAGAATAAAGTCAAATTATTATTAAGTATTTGGGGCCATATTGAGGGAAAAATATATCTGAGATATCGAGAATGATGTTGTGATGTTACGAAAATAAAGTCGTAGTTGAGAGTAAAGTTCATACTTTTTAAGACACAAAAAAAAATTTAATAAGAAAAAGTCATTGTATGTCAAGAGTAAGATATCGTAATATTGCAAGAATACAGTTGTAATTTAATGAGGAAAAACTGATAATGTTAAAAGAATAAAGTTGTAATATAAAAAGCCAAAATATTTCAAGGCAATGGTGAATATTACTCAAAATAAAGTTGTGATTTAATGAGGATAAAAAGCCATAATATTTCAAGGCAAGACTTAATGTTACACAAATAACGTTGTGATTTAATGAGGATTAAAAAGCCATAGTATCAAGGCAAGATGTAATATGACTAGAATAAAGTCATCATTTATTGAGAAAAAGTCATAATACTACAAGAGTAAAGTTGTAATTTGATGAGATCCCAAACGATCTCACACTAAATATAGATTTGATTCAGCTTTTAACTGTTTTATTAACTGCTCTTTTTTGGGGATGATTGACAGAGCCCTGGCCAATTTACTGGTTGGCCGATGGGGATCAGCCAATATGAGCCTTTCACAATAATCACTTGAAAGCATCATTTCCAAATTTCCCCGTAACAGAGAAAAAAATGTGCACTATATTATATCCAATCAGTTTAGCATCACTGACCTCGTCATGTACCAGTTTGTCTCACAATCATTAGCTGTTTACCAACCTTTTGAAAGGCTGACGCAATGGCTGCTGTATCAGCCCATCCAGGTGGAAGCTTTTTTCTTTGCCCCTCTGGCATCGGCTGACTAAACTTTCACCTACTTATATGAGAAATACGCAAACGCACACCGAGACACATAATGCACAGGTATGCTTTCTTCAGATATGTGTATCTGAAGTGTATCCTTTCAGCACTGATATGCAGACTGTGTGTCTCTGTATGACTTACCTTCATACGGTGGGCTGAAGATGTCTTCTGATTTTCTTGTTGCTTGACTTGGACTTTAAGCACATTTACTATAGTGATCAAACACGTGGGCTCAATAATCTCCTTATTCAAACATGAAGAAAAAATACTGTGTTTCAGGGGAAACTGATGAATAAACAATTTCTTGCAACATTCCCATTAGATATGTTATCTCTTCCTGAACATGTTCACTGTACAAATCATCTGGATAAAAGCTTTGCTGGTTCTTTCACAACTACAAGCAGTTTGCTAACATTACATTTACTTTATCTATTAAGAATTAATGTTTTTTATCAAGGATGGAGGAACCGCAGTCCTACGCCAAGCAGAGGGCTTCTCCAAGAGCAAAGATTCCAGTTCAACGTCGTGTTTTTATTAGCTTTTATTTAGCATATATTCCTGATTATGGAGCATTTTAAACATATTGGGTTCCTTAATACTCTCTCACTCTTAATTTTTTTTCATTTGTTTGACAGAAAAATGTATGCATCAGATTGAGTTTATCATTCAGTTTGTATTAAAACTGTGTAAACCAAGTGTCGTAGAATTTTCTCTACTGTGTGAGAAACTGTTCTTGGTGCACTGTGCGAGGCCGTCTTATCTTTGGCAGGTCAGGTCACTGTCTCTGGACGTCGCTGTCTCTGCGTCAGTCTTAGATTATAGTTAAGACGTCTTGATATTGTGCCATTCTGTGTCATAGTCTTAGATTATAGTTTAGACATCCTGGTTCTAAGGAGCCATTCTATCTATTTTTAATGACAACATGATTCAGAGAGTTAAATACACCACGCTGACTGGGAACGGGAGGGTTTTTGGGACATCATGCACTGACACTTTGTGATCTTTGTACAAACCAGAAATCCCCTCAATATATTGAGCTCCTGTAATAAATACTTTTGACTAAGACATCTACGGTTTCCGTCTTCTTGACTCAATTGCATCAATTTTTCCATCAGACCAAGTTAAAAGTCTGTTTTGCATTAAAACAGGCAATTACTTGCTGGAGTGTGACTGCATTGTGACTGCACCACTGTGGCTTTGTGTGTATGAACTGGACATTGATCACTTTACTCTGAGTACAAGATGTTAAGATTCGTGATGACCGACTGGTCCTACAACTCTTACATTTGCAATGTGGGGGCAGGGTGGGTTCAACAAAAATGTGAACTTCGAGCATTTGTTTTGTTTCACAATGTTGCCACACCACTACTGTCACTGAGCAGTTACCTCACAGAGGCTTCATCATTGTGGAACAGGTTGAAAGTCAGGGATGGGTTGGAATGTGGTTAGGGGAGGGATGAACCGGCTAATGTAGTGTTTCTAGTTGGCCAGCTGTTGCAAACATTGTATTTTTTGGTTAAATCATATTGTCTCTGCTCACATGTACAACATTGCCTTATGTTTTGTGGAACAGGATAGTTTTAACATGGTCCAGTGTGTTTGCCGAGTGTGTTCACAAATGTTGGACAATGTTTTCGATGAGTCTGAGCATGTTTAGTGCAACATGTCTGTAATATATTACAATTTAATTTAGCCATGTGCGAGATGAATGAACCGGCACAATATGTTATAACTGATCTACAAAATTGTGGGGGCTGAAATTGGTTTTCAAATGTGATGAAGTCTATATGTAACTATATCATCTTTTTTTGAAACTTATTTTTAATTTGTCAAATATATTGTCCTGGCTTTAAAACACACTGTGGATCAGTGTCCAATTTTAGCAGATAAGCAGTCAAACTTTATCCATATAGCACGTTTCAATCAAATCAAATGCAATTCAAACTGCTTCACAGGTGATGGACAAATCAAATGATGTTAAAAGTGAATCAAAGACTTGGCTTTGGAGGTGAATGCATACCAAAACAATTGAAAAAGACAACAGTAAAAAAAGTGTAATTAAGATTATAAAATAAAAAAACTATTAACACACAAATGAATAAAATGACAAAGCACTACGAAAAATAATTTATGCTAAGATAGTGAAAGGTCTATATGATAATGATCAAAACTAAGATTTTAGTAAAACAAAAGAGAATAAAACAATGATAAAAGTAAATAAAGTTACTGAACAAATTCAGTGAATAAAAGTGAATATTTGTCGTTGCGCCCCCAGTGTATTTGCCAAACAGTGGCCCACGTTTGCTCAGTGCATAGACATTTAATCAGAATCAATCTCTGTTGTTTGTCTATATTTGCTCCACATGGGTGAGGAGGCAAAGGCACAGGCACTGTGGTGAATTTTATGGTGACTTTCCCTTTAAATCGAGCGGGAAGTTCAAGCGGGCGACGCAGGTGAGCTCCTGCGGTCACGTGACCCTCGCCACCTGCTGCAACGTATCGGTAACGCCCCCTTTTTTGCCGCATGGCGGACAATTTGAAGTGGCAATGCCCTGCTAACTGGTTTGCCCTCTCTGGCTAACTGCTGTGACCATGTGCTTACAACACTGCTACTGCTAGTACTGCTACTGCTAGTACTGCTACTGCTAGTACTGCTACTGCTAGTACGGCTACTGCTCGTTAACGGTTTCACAACCAAGCTAGCCTGTTAGCAATGCTAATGTTTGTGGAGGGAACTAGCTCCTGGGGGCTAAAGTTTAGGGCCTGTGGATCCGCTGCTTCTCTTCTCTTCCCCCCCGAGACTCTTCACTTCACCAAGTAAGTTTTTGCTGCTTGCGTTCTTACGTTGTGAGGTGATGGTGACTTATAGCTCTGTGCGGTTGGTTCCCTGTTTGGCTTGGTTATGTGAGTACAGGCCACACCGTGTACAGGCCACACCGTGTGCGGCTGTAATCTGCTCGTGTTGTCTCGTTGTTGTTGTCTGCTGCTCTTTTACTTATCACTTGGTTGTCGTGGCCGACCTCCATTTTTATTTCTGGTTCTTGTTTGGTGGATGAATTATGATGCTTTCATGCTGGTGACTGTACATAGTGGTCAATTATGAACTCTCAATTATTTTTCTACAGTGATTAATTGTCAGTGTTGTGCTTCAGTGGTTTTGAGGGGGATTTGTTATCTGCTGACTTGAAAACTATAGGCCTGTCCATTGACAATCATTTCTCCCTTACTGTGGCTTCATGGAAACATATCTTGGCTTTTTTTGTCGAGCACATCCATGATAAATCGTTGTCACATTAACATTTTGTCTTTTAAACGTAATATTTAACAGAGCGGTGGAGAAATAAGAAAAAAAGATGGCTTCATGTGTCCGCTATTATTATTATATTGCATGTCTGACTGCTCAGATCCTGTGCTGTGGTTTATGCTTTCGCCTACTTTAAGCTGATATCCATATCCATGGTCATCTGTTCACCGTCAGTGTGACATAACATCTCGTAGATTGTCCGCTACAATCATAGATATCATCCGGTAGGCGAATAAGCTGGTCATTATTTGCTGTTTTGCATGCAGATTCTTGCCTGTTGCTGAATTTCATGTGGATTTCTGGCTCTTAAGATTAATTAAAAATGATCAAACTTGACAAACAACTTCCTCCTGTGGCTGGAGATGATGATGATGATGATGATGATGATGGTGATTCCTCATAATGGCTGCAACTGGACTCTTTGTGTGTAATATATACTTGTTTCTTGTTGTGCAAAGTTGGCGTATGCTTGTGAGGAGTGCTGAGGCTCCATGCCAAGTACCAGCTCAGTTTTTATACAACTAAATCTGCTCCACCTGAGCCAACTGACTGAACTGCACTTACGCTCCCGCACCTTTCTTTTCTTTTCCTTTTTTCTTTTCTCCCTGCTTACCTAATTATACTTTACGGAAAATATCCCATCCTTTGGATTTCGTCAGCGCATCATTAGTTTCCCACGGGCCTCTTGAGTGTGAACTGAGCGATGTGACCTCTCGCCTGTCAGTGTCCAAACACACCTCATCGTTGAAGTCTCCCAGCGGAGCATCTGCCGCAGAAGCCGGGCGTGTACCGCCGCCGCAGCAGCATCATCTGGGATTTCATCATCCCAGTCCATTTTTTTTTCTTCCTCTCCACATCAAATAAATCTCGAGTGCTGTTGAGGAAGCACATGAGGGGGTCTCTCTCTGTGTGTGTGTGTGTGTGTGTGTGTGTGCGTGTGTGCGTGTGCGTGTGTGCGTGTGCGTGTGTGTGCGTGTGCGAATGTGTTTTTCACTGTGTGCGTGCTTACCTGCTGTGTGGTGTGAGTTAGTGAGTGCACCTGTGTTGTTGTTGTTCCAACCCCTGGCGGGGGAAAAAAACTAGTTTGGCAGTGCAGGCATGTCAGGCATCTGGAGCTACATAAATCTGTCGTGTTCTCTTGCAGCCATGGAAGTCATTTATATATATATGTGTGCGTGTGTTTGTAAAGCAGGTGATGAGAACAAGTGCTGAGATTTTAAGAAAAAGGGGCTGGGAGGAGAGGAGGCAGCTCCCAATTGTCTCAAGACGTCTTGATTGGATAAGAAACGTCTCTTATTGAAATTGGGGATTTGGTCTTTGTTGATTGAATGATAAAAAAAAAAGAAGCAGCCTTTGTTGCTACCAATGTTGTAAAACGGCAGCGACTTGTTCTACAACATAAAGATGAGGTTGCCCTGAACATTTTAAACAAGGCCTTCTGTTGTGAGCAGATCAGAGAGACAACAAACCGAACCAGTTACAGTGAAAGTGACAGTAAGCTCACCAGATAACCTATGACCATGAAATGATCTCTTCACTGGGCTGCAAGCTGCCGATGACTATCTGTAGAAATACTGTCAGAGGCTCGGACTTAACATTTTTTAATGGTGCGTGTTCGTGTTGTCTCCAAGGGACAGAGACCGTCTCCCCGTGACCCAGCCACGTAGGATCATACATCATTATCACACATAACCCGACCTGCGCCTTTGCTGTTTTGAAGGTTCAGCACTTTCTAACTACATAACTCATTGTTCCTACTGTTTTGCTGTTCTTCAAATGCACCGTGTCCCTCTGTCGTGAAACAGGACGAGGAGGAAAGTTGTTTTTTTAAACCACATTTCATGCGTTCCTGATGCATTAAGGTTTATCACTATGATATAATAATTGGTAGTCCTTTAAAGTGTGTGTGTTTATGTATATCGTACTGTATGAATGTGCAAATTTAGTTGAGTAATACTGATTATGATGATGAACTTGGATTAATTTATTGAGTCATTTATCAAAGAAAATAGCCAAACAATTGCCGTTTCCACTCTCTATAATATAATGAATAGATTTGCTGTTTTTTGTATATCATATATCTTATATTTCTTTATTATGATGTTCAGGTTATGAAGCAATCTAAAAAAAACATAGATGCGTGAAATGAACTTCAATGCGAAGACTTCTTGTGTGTGTGTGTGTGTGTGTGTGTGTGTGTGTGTGTGTGTGTGTGTGTGTGTGTGTGTGTGTGTGTGTGTGTGTGTGTGTGTGTGTGTGTGTGTGTGTGTGTGTGTGTGTGTGTGTGTGTGTGTGTGTGTGTGTGTGTGTGTGAACCTTACTTTATAATGTAGAATCAGAAAGAACACATTATTTAAAACTACTCAAACACACGTGCTGTTATGAAATAGATATATCAGTGAGTATGACATAAGAATAATATTTTTTATTGAGAAAATTCTTTAAGATCTCTGTGATATTTGTAAAATATCACAGAGATCTTAAAGCCTACTTATCTTAAAGCCTACTTATCATATTTCAGTGTATTTGTCATATGCTCTGGTATTGTTATACTTCCTGGAGTGTCCTTTAAAATTTATACATCAAATCTTTCTTAGTCATTGGCCCATCCTCTATGATCTCAATCTTTCCTGTTTTAAAAATATCTGCGAAAGCGAATGTGTCACAGTTTCATTATAAATGTGTTATTTCTGGGAAATCAAATGGAGACCACTCCTCAGTGGCTCAGTCTGACTCATCTCCACCAGCGTACTGCCATCTAGTGGCGCCACGGCGACTCTCAGCCCCAGCAGATCTTTTTTGCACTCAACATACCTGCCCGTCGCTCCAAACAAATTGGATTCATAATGTATGGCTTACATTACACGCCGCTCATATCATATCTGCTGCCGTGGACCGGTCCCTTGCGGTAAATCTATTCTATAATATCTCCCCGGTGCTCCGTCGGTGTGACATTGCCAATAAGATGGAGAATTGGTGATCTGATGTCTGAGTGGCCGGGGTGAATGTATTGTTTTAACCAAAAGGGCACCAGCTGCCGTCACAGCGTTGTGGTGTGGAAAGTGGAAATCTGACCTATTGGTTTAGAGCGGATAAAAACAAATTCCCCCTGACCTTTCCGCTTCATTACCCGCCGTGATACCTCATAAATTGAGGAGAATACGGTGCCTGTGTCACGTCAGAAGCACATGGTTTCCCCCCCACCTCCACTGAGGTTTGCTCGACTTTTTATTTTTTGTTGATTTGTGTTTCTTGACCTTGTACGATGAATGTTAAGTTAAAGGCCTTCACAATAATAGTCTAAATAAAGCAATTGATCCAAATGATGAATACATTTAAATAGTTAATTATGTTTTAAAAAGTGCTAAAGTTATCATGAAATACTCTAGGAATGTTGAACCACTGACAATTAGAAATGGGATAAATAGTCAAACTGTACAGTTATTGATTGAGAAAATGTACAACATGGTAATATCATGAATATATTATTATTATGTGGTGAACAATGAGTCAAGCGGAATTAAGCATACTAGTCTAAATACTGTGAGGTGTATTTTAAAAACTGAGCAGATGCTGAACTATGTTTAAAAAAAATAATTTGTGAAATGATTTAAATTTTTTAATGACTTGTCTCTGGCGCCCTCTGCTGGATCGTGTGGTCACACTACAAGCTTCAGTGGTTGGTGGTGCATTCACTAACAAATCCTAAATACTACAACATTCACAAGTAACAACATTCACAAAATCTTCTTCATCACATTTTTCCTTTATTAAATCTTAGAACTTAAGTTTCACACAGAGATGAAAGCTTGTTTATTTGGGAAATAAGATTTGAAGAAATTTGCTGTAAATCTCATTGGTGAAAGTCTCACTGCAGTGTTGTGGTTCCGCTCAATGGGTCAGGAAATAAATCTAAATTTGTATTTGCGATACAAACCAGTAGTTGTTGTTTTTCCGCCCTTACTTTTTCTTCTTGTTTGTGGAATTCTGGATGATTTAAATAAAACAAACATGCAGTCTGTTAAACGGGGTCACACGTAGACTTGTTTTAGTGGTCACAGGCCAAAAGATGATTTAAGAAAAAAACAAAAAAAAGCATTTGAAGGTGAATTTCCTCATTGAATTTCTATAGAAAACCTCATTGTTTTTTTTACAGACGCTGAGCGAGTGATGGTATTATACAGAAGCAAATGGCATTAAACCACCCAACAGTATAACCCCTACTGTATGACATCATCAACAACCAATAAGAGCAACTCATGGCAATAACTCAGTACAGAGGAGGATCATCTGAGCTACCGTAACATCTCCTGCAGAGAAATGTAAACCTGTAGCTGCTGCTGTCACCATTAATCTCCCAGCCAATCCCGACCCTGTCTGTCTGTCTGTCTGTCTGTGTGTGTGTGTGTGTGTGTGTGTGTGTGTGTGTGTGTGTGTGAGAGTGTGAGTGTGTGTGTGTGTCTGGCTTCCGTATCATTAATGACAGTATATGGTGACGCCTTCCAGCTGGGATTACCACACCGTGCGCTCTGGCTCTCCCACCGTGCGCAGTAATGAAGGGGGAGCCGTGGAGGCTGCAGGCCCAAGGCATGATGGCGGACGACAAAACCTGGACGTGACGGTCTTACCTTAGATTAAAACCGTCAGAGGGAGACACGCACACAGTGTGTGCAAGGTGTCTTCATGCACTTGTTCAGTCAACCTGCTCGGGCAATTTGAGAGGAAACCACGGGCTAACGGTGCAGGAAGTCACAGGAGACCTAAGGCAGAATGGGTCGTTTTTGCTGTTTAGTGGCACAAAGCTAAAGAGTTCAATAGGTTTTTCTGCAAAAACAAATCTGTGATATAAATATAGCGCTGCAACAGTTAATTGATTTGTAATCAACAACTATTTCGATAATCGATTCATCGTTTCAAGTCATTTTTATGGGGAAAAAATGTGCAATTCTCTCATTTCAGCTTCTTAAATGTGAATATTTTCTGGTTTCTTTGCTCCTCTATGATAGTAAACTGAATATCTTTGGTGTGTGGACGAAACAAAACATCACCTTGGGTTTTGGGGCAACACAATCGACATTTTTCACAATTTTAAGCACCAAACAACTAATCTATTAATCGAGACAGATTAATTGATAATGAAAATAATCGTCTGTCGCAGATCATTTAGAACTATAGAGTACGTTTCTTTTGTTATCAAAAAGAAAAAGGCGGGAAAAATTATTGATATTATTGATTATTATCCGAATAATCACCGAATCAGATGTTTCTCGTCCGTCAGCCGAATATTAGAAATTTGTTTTGTGTTATTTTTTCTTATTGACATGAAAATCCTCATCGACATTGCTTTTCCCAGTCACATTGAAATGCTACTCTCTTTTGGCATAATATGTCAATAACTGTAAACAGAATTTCTAATTCAGAATTTTTCTAATTCTGAGCCCGACCCTTGTCTCACCTGAATATTGCTCCTGAGCAGAACGAAACACTGAACGGTGAAAAAGTAGACGATTGAAAAAATGATATTTAAAAAAAAGCTGATGTATGTTTTTTCTAAACCCCGTTCGTTTTTTTTTAGAATCTGCGTCCGAATCCGAAATGCTTCATTGATCCACCAGGGGAACTGGGTTTTGTCACAGTGAGTGTCTACACTATCCTTCCTTCACTATCAGCCGTGGAAAGGTGGAGTGAGATTCCAGCGGCTCCTCTCCCCCTCCGTGGTCTCTGCATATGTTCAGATCCTGTGGAGATCAGGCCGAGAGAAGCAGATCTAAGACGGATCAATACTCCTTAGTTGGGGTTTCCTATATCAGCCCCACTGAAATCCTGCCATCTGTGACATATATAGGTTGAGTGTATAAGTCGCTGCTGGATGGGGATCGAATCCAATAAGTCGCTCGGCACGCCGTCTGTTCTGGTTGGGGCTGAAATGCTGCAGGCTGCAGGAGAGAGAGAGGTGCACGACCGGAGCCGTCAGGTGGAGTGTTCACTTTCCATCCAGAGAGCGGATTCCTGACCTTATCTGACACCAGGAAGAGGTACAAAGAAGAAAGAACGATCAATGGAAATGATTCAATCTAGAGCTCAAACCTTCTCTCCTCCCTCCTCTTGCTCCTTCTCGTCTCTCGCACTCATTTTTTTTTCCCAAATCAGTTTTATTGTCTTGTATGTCAGGTGAACAATGAGGAGATGCAACAATTAATCGATTCGTAATCGATTACTAATTTAATCACCAACCATTTTGATAATTGGTTCAGGTAGTTTTCATGAAAAAGTCCCTGATTTGAGCTTCTTAAATGTGAATATTTCTTGGTTTCCTTGCTGCTCTATGACAGTAAACTGAACATCTTTGGTGTTGTGGACGAATAAAAAGATCATCTTGAGTTTTTGGGAAACACGATCCTCATTGTTCACCATTTTATGACATTTTATGGACCAAAAAACGAATCGACAGATTTATCGATAATGAAAATAATCGTTAGTTGCAGCCCCAGAACAATGTTTCCAAAATGTCAGATATTACCTTAAAAAATGAAATGAGGGGGGAAAAAAAGAAACTAATAAGATGACATGCAAATAGAAGTGTGTGTGTCATATGTATAATATGTTATGTCAAGATAATTATTAGTCACACATTCTGTGAACGGTACACATCTCTGTGTGTGTGTGTGTGTGTGTGTGTGTGTGTGTGTGTGTGTGTGTGTGTGTGTGTGTGTGTGTGTGTGTGTGTGTGTGTGTGTGTGTGTGTGTGTGTGTGTGTGTGTGTGTGTGTGTGTGTGTGTGTGTGTGTGTGTGTGTGTGTTCGTGTTCGTGTGTGTTCGTGTTCGTGTGTGTTCGTGTTCGTGTGTGTGTTCGGTCGAGGTATGACTCATGTTGTGGGGACCCCAGTCGCATTATGGGGGCCAAAGTCATGTCACCGTAAATTTGACATACATTACATATTTGACATTTTCAGGTTAGCGTGAGGTCAGATGAAGGTTATGGTTTGACAAGTAGTAGTTATGGTTTGGCTCAAAGTCTTCAGGAAATGAATGTAAGTGTGATGCACGGTGAAGTCGTGTGTGAGTGTTTGTGTGTGTGTGTGTGTGAGAGAGAGAGAGAGAGAGAGAGAGAGAGATCAATGCCAGGGTGGTCTACCCTGCTGGGACACAGAATTACAGTGGATTATTATATGAGTTGGAGATTAAGAGCGTATCGTTTTTGCTGGTGTGTGATGAATTTGAAGCTGCAGCCAATCGCTGGATTCATGAAGAAACCACTTGCCTGCATCTGTCCGTCGGTACCGATCCAGCAAGCAGCATCTCCGGAGTAGACATAAGAACTTTACAGGGGACTTTAGGCAGGTTCCTGTTTCCAGTCATATTGCTAAGCTACGTCAACTGGTTTCTGGCTGTAGCTTCTTTTCTAAAACACAGACAATCATCAATTCCTATTTAACTCAGCAAGGACACAAATAAATGTCATTAGCATATTTAAAGCTTTTTCTTTAACTTTGTGTCAACATCATATTTTTTATCATCATTACTTTTTTTTGGATGTGTTAACTTTTTGGAATTACACAAAATGTGGACATGATGATAATGGGAGTCCAACTTAATAGATGGCATAGTCCACATGTAGTGCAATAAAATGATAGCTTGATGCATATTTCAAATTACAGAAAAATGTCAAATGTAAATGTGCAAAAAAGGGGACAGGTCCACCGGCAGAAATGAAGGAAGCAGTCAATATTTCTTTTATTACCACAAACAACAGACATTTCAGTTTTATTTCTCTGCGCAATTGTTTCACGCAGCTGCTCGTCAACAGAGGAGAGAAACTGTGGTCGAGTAGAGATGGAAAATGGAAGTTTAAAAAAAACCAACCCATCTCTTTATTCGCAGCAGGGAAACTGGAACTCGCCACACACCTGCTTCTAATAATGTGACCAAGCCAAAGGGTTTTTAAAATTCTTTTATTACGAGGAGCAAACATGTTACAATTCAACCAGCACCCGAGAGACTTCCAAGGACCCAGCAGGCGTCTCGCCTCGATGATGGAGGCACGAGGAGCAGTTGTTGAATTATGTGTTGGTCTCTCACCATGAGCTGCTGCTGCTCCTGCTGCTGCTGGGAGGAGGAGGGGGGAGGGGGGGGGGGCTCACAGGCAGCAACAGGCTCTGCTGGAAAAAGGTGGAGAGAGAAAAAGTATTGATCTCAGGTCCCGATCACGTGCAATGTAAGAAAAGACACAGTGAGTTACATCATGAAGTCATGCGAGAAAAACGGCCCGTTTCCGTAAGACGTTTGTTTTTTTCAACAGGCAAAGTTTGATTCCCCAATCGTGTCTGGAGACTGTCGGACTGCTGGATGTTCCTCAGCTCATCCCGACGCAGGATCGAACGCGGAGATAGGTGCCGTGTGTCTGCTTTTCTTTTTTTCTTTTCTTTTTTTTTGTCCACAGTCCGGACGATTTGCGATTTTCAGTCGCTGTGGGCCAAATTGTTATATTTCTTTTAGCGCTCGAGTGGTGTAAAGACGAAGGCGGAGCACGATGGGGCTGTAACGGGAAAGGATGATGTCATGCATATAGATATTTTTTTGGGATTCCTATATACAACGGGTCGATGCTGTTGAAAAGGAACTGGAGGGCAGATTCAGAGTTCATATCCACAGACAACTTCAAAAAGGCCCTCTGGCGAGTTGCCAGCCGGAGAAAAACAAATATATCTGATGCAGCTTAGACTCTTCTGCTGCATAATGGTTTCAGATGTCGTTGAGTGTCCCCGTTTCTTCCTCATTGCCCCATAACTGGACCGCATGAAAGCACACGGAAGATTCACCAAGCAAACAGAAAATGTCCGACTTCCAACCAAAAGTGTCGCCGGTGAGGGAAGTAGCTGATGTGAAGCTCCTCCTTGAGTGGCCCCTCTCCGCAGTGTTGCGCCTTTCACGCCCAAAGGTGTTTGTACAGCTGAAGAGTCAGATCAGCGTGGAGAGGACGGGACATCAACATGACCTCCCTTCCACAAAAAACTGTGTGTTTTTTTTATTGCAGCGTCTGATTTTGCACGCTGAGACGCGGGGGCTGTCGGGACGCACACTGGAGAAACGCCAATACTGGACAAACTAGTTCTGCTCTTCTTTGGGGGAGAATATTGTTGTTGCTATTAACTGCACAGTTTGCCTCTGCAATGGCAGAATGGTTTGTTCTCTGACCTCTGGCTTGTCGGCTTCGACGGGACGGTCGGCCAGGACTCCATTTCCGGCCGCTCAACTCCCGGCGGCGCGTGAGGGCGGTGGCCATTTTCTTCTTCTAATGTCACCCTGCGTGCGACGGAAACATTTGTAGAAGTTCAAAACAAACACGAGTGTAATTTTCCCGTTCACGAAGTCGAAGGCAGCCATGGGGAAAGTATTTCTGCCCGGCCGCCCGCCCGCGCGCTCGTCAGACGCCGACTCCGGCGAAGCGGGGTGTAAACGTCAATTAAGGCGTTACAGTAGATGACAGGCCTAAGGGAAACAATGGTGAGAGCTGCCATCTGGGGCCGACTGTGTAAACTGAAGGTGCCTGAACACGACGCCTCGCACTAAAATGTTAGCAGCTTTGGACTTGTCAGGTTTAACATGAAGTGGCATGAGGAAGACTTTGGGTGCTGCCTGTTCTTGAATTATGTTTTTTTTTCTCTCTCCCCTTCCCCTGCCTATTTATAGTTTAGCACAGATAATGCACGGAATTCATTTGTGGATAATGTTCAATGTGGGATGTGATTCATGCGATCAACGTGGAACATGAAACGGGATTACCGGGTTTCTCTTGCAGCTGTAGGTCGACCTTTACGCCGCGTAACGCCACCTGAATGGCATTTTTCTTTTTTTTTTTTTTAAATCCAGAGGAGTTTGAGCATGCAAGCTTTTCTTCTGCAATAACCTGACACACACACACACACTCACACACACACACACACACACACACACACACACACACACACACACACACACACACAGAGGGAGAGCTCCGGGAGCAAACTAGGTGTCGTGCGTGTTTTGACTGCTTTTGTTTTAATGTTTTCCTTTTTCTTTTCTTTTTTCACCTCCAACATTTGGAACCATTCGGTGACGATGAGTGTCTCCCACTGAAGTTGCCAACTGAGCTTTTGAAATTTTCCAGCACAGGATTTTCTCAAACGTCTCCAAAGGTGAAATATATACGTAGACACCTACAGGTAGACTGCTTTCGTAAAAGATATTTTCTTTGTTAAACCAACACTGAGTAGCTTTCTTCTTCTTCTTCTGTCGGATGAATTTGCGTGTCTCTCCTGACGCCCCCCCCCCCTCCTCCCCCCACACTGTTTCAAGGTTGCATGAGAGCCGTGCACGCTGATCTAATGTGCAGAAAAAATTGATTTGGAGAGAAACAAACAGCTCGGATGGTTTCCATCTTTCTTTAATAGGACTTCAGTGAGCAGGAAGTGTAGTGCAGTGCGCGTCATGAAATTAGCCCTGGTTATCTGCTTTCACACGCTCTCGCCAGACGCCTGCGCTCAAAACTGCACCGAGCCCCCCGCTGTGCGTGGAGCTGACGCACGCACATGTTAACACACACACACACACACACACACACACACACGTGATGCGTGCAGCAGCATTGAGGAAGAAGTAACCTCACGCCTTTGTGCCTTCTCTCAGGCACGCTGGCACCAACGATCACCAGCGAGTCAATATTTTCACACAAAAGCAGTCGCCCCAGGCAAAGACACACTTTTCTTTTTTTGCAGCGTGACCGTTTCTTTTGTAATTTTGTAGAAAACAACCTGGTCAGATGAATTAGAAAGCTGCTGTGTGGGGTTTCTTCTCTCTTTCCGTGGACGCTCATGCATCTTGTTATGGTGGGACTTCTCCTCGGGCCCTTATAGGTGCAGGGTGAGAATGTGTGAGGTCACACCATGTGACCTTTAGCTGAAGCCACTGCAGCTGCAATTGGCTCAGAGCCAACACCCCCCCCACACACCACCACCCCAACCCCCCTATACCCTGAACCACCCACCTCCCCCATGCAGACACACTGCACTGAGGGCCACAGCGAGTGAGAATATAGTTGTGTGTTCGTACCTTGTGTTGAGCCATGTTAACTATAATTCTTATATAAAAAAAAATCATATGGAAGAAGTTTTTGTCCATTTTAATGAAAAACCTCACTGAATACAGTGCATGCAAGTGTGTTCACACGTTAATCGATTAGGAATCGACTACTTATTTAATCGCCGACCATTTTGATAATCGGTTCAGGTAGTTTTCATGAAAAATGCTCTGATTTCAGCTTCTTGAATGTGAATATTTCTTGGTTTCTTTGCTCCTCTATGACAGTAAACTAAATATCTTTGGTGTGTGGACAAGACAAAACATCATCTTGGCGGTTTGGGGAAACACGATCGACATTTTTCACCATTTTGATGACGTTTTATTGTCCAAACAACTAATTGGTTAACCGGGAAAATAATCGACAGATTAAGCTAAAATGAAAATAATCGTTATCGTTGCAGCCCTAATTTCCATTGTGTATAGGTCACCATATTTTTTTTTAATGTATTTGCTTGTTTGTTTTTAAAAGAGGAGCATTTGCAGATTGTTAAAAAAGACAACAGAAATGATCTGAGGTGACTTTTGGATACAAACGTGGAACAACCTGAAAATTGCTGAATCCACACTCGGATCTTTTTTCAAAGCTGCTCGGTTTCAGAAACAGTTTCTCGCTGCGGTGTGATTTTTACATTTTTTTCCCCATGTTTCCTCGCTGCAATTACTTCAAAAAACTAAACTATTGATCAGAGAGAAAGAAGTGAACCACCCTGCACTATCCGACGCATCTGAATTCTGCACGAGCTCTCACTCAAACCTGAAACTCAACTTTTTCAAATGTTGGTTTATCTTTGTGGTTGAGACGACAGAAGTTAGTTTTGGAGTTTCATAATCTGAAACATTTTTCTTTCATGACTTGCAAGTAGAGCAAATGACGCGAAAGGGTTTTAGGTTGCCCGTTCATAACGTCACACATTAAAATCAAGTTTGCATAAAATGGAAAAAGGCGTTCAAAAGGACAAACCCAAAAAGTCACCTGGCAATAAAGTTTTCTTTTCATGATTTGAAAAGAGACATGAATATACATTTTGATGGTCTCACTGCAAATCTGTGAAGCTCAATTGTCATTATTTACAGGTGTGTGTGTGTGAGCTAAATAATATTTTAAATTGAGTCATGTGCTGTTTTTTTTTTTTTTTCAAATGTTAATCACAATTCAGAAATCACAAATATCTCTTCATTGGTGTGTGTGAGTTCATTTGTCTCATGAATGTCTCATTCAACTTGTGGAAGAAAAAAAACAACAGCTACCCAAGTTTCAGAAACTTCCAGGCCTCATTAGCGTGTGATTATACAATATGCTCCCATGATCATATCGCATGCAGGATGTCCAGGTCTCCGCTTCATGAATATACCGACATCTTGTTAATTATTCCGATTCGGGCCTGTAACGAAACACGTTTGGATATTTGCACTACTGCATATTTCTTCCCTTTTTCTTTATTTGAATTCCCACCGGGGGCGGGGGGGGGGACGCTGCGTATCGGTTCGGTGCCTTTTTCCTCACATTGGATGTTGTTTATTAATCACGCTGCGTGGCGGAACAAATCTCTCATCGAGATGTGCCGGTGCGTTTTATTTATTATTTTAGGCGGTGGAAGTATAAATTAGATTTAAACAGCAGATATTGCGAATCACATCTTTTGTTGGAACATGAACTTCATGCTTCTAAACGATTATTGGGGTATTTATGTGTGTGTGTGTGTGTGTGTGTGTATATATATATATATATATATATATATATATTCCTTGGCTGTTGTTAAGCCTTATGGAAAGTATGTAGTTAATAGTTAGTTAGTTAGTTACTTTAGTAGTAGTTAACATTACTTCAACATGATTTGGTGTCTGTGTGGCATGCGTATGAATTAAATTCTCCCGCATCAATCGTGAGCAGATTATAAGTTGTTCCCTTTTTGTGAAAATGCATCTGCAGAAATCAGCACTTTGGAAGTGCGAATGCAGCCAATTAAATATGGCTACTTGTTGTTTTTCCCATTCAAACTATGATACGTTCTTACCTTGTGCAGGCCGTTGGACGAGAGGAGATGCGTAAAAGCTCCGCAGTCCCGCGCGTCGCTTCATCCAAATGAACGTCTCCCCACTGCAGCCTCCCTCTTCCCCCTTCAGGGTCATTCCGCTGTTCACGTGTTGATTGTGCGGATGTGTATTGGGGCTGCAGACTTTGCGTATTCGCCCCCTTACAGCAGCCGAGGCTTATCCCCACACCCCCCTCCCTCCCTTGTCAGCTGATTATTGCCCCGCGTTACCGACTCCATCAAAAGGTGACAAGAAAAAAAAGAGAGAGAGGAAAATCTAATTGTGGAGAGTGCAGGAGTCTCAGGCTCAGCAAATCAGCTTGGATGCATTTGGTGTGAAAAGAGAACGAATGTGTTTTCTCTTCGTTTTTGTTATTTAGCAATTTTTGGGAAAACACTTGGACTAACTCTTGATTTAGTTCTCTTTTCATAATAATCCTCCTCCGGGGACATGACCCCTCAGGCCTTCTCCAGCGTGACATCATCAGCTCCTAAATCAGCTCCTCCAACAAGAGGCTGCCATTTCTTTCTTTCCTTTTAACAAAAAAGGAATATCCCTAGTTCGTTTTATGGTGATAACGGTTCCATGTAATCACACAGAGCTGCTAAACCCAAACAACTCTCCATGAAGTGTGCACGGCCGCACCATGCACCACCCCTGACTCGGGACACTTTTATCTGGCTCTTTCTGTTGAGGAGGGGGGGGGGGGGCAGCATTGCGGTTCTAACCCCCTGGTGTCTCCGTTCATGCCTGCAGCCATGAAGCTGCACTCACCCCCCCACCCCTCTCGCCCACCTCCCGCTGTCAGCATCGGCCCACATACCTCTGTGTGTGTGTGTGTGTGTGTGTGTGGGGGGGGGGCTTGTTTGCTCAAGCTTGTGAATCAGAGAGATAGTTTCCCCCAGACCGTGGCTTTGTTTTGCTTTGGCGCAATTTTTACGCACGACAGAAGCGTAACTCGAAGTTACTAAAAAGGGAAGGGCAAACAGAAGCAGACTTATTATTCCGATGTCTGCAACAACAATAAAAAAAAATGAGCACACTGTCTTTAGACAGAAAGAAATAAGAACATAAACTTTAAATAAATGCTGTAATGGGTACTTAAAAATCTCAGATTAGATTAATTAGTCAAAATTTGGATTTAAACCCTTAAATTTTAAGATTTAATTGAACCAAATTATCATTTTTGAAGTGCGGATTACAGTATAATCGACGCTGGGAGGAAGAAAAAGAAAAACACCAAGTCCCTAATTGACCGTTGTCACTGTTGTGTGGTCCCACTCCTCCTGTTTGTTGATTCCCGTGTTATTTCAAGCGCCAGTGACCCGCCGCGGCCCCTCGGCGGAGCGGGGCAGACATGTATTCAGCACTTAATCTGACGGAGCATCTCGCCGCTGTTATGTGTATTGGAGCCGCCCGGGCCCATTGTTTTTCCTCTATAGATTAGCCGCACACACACAAGTACCTCACACACACACACACACACACACACACACACACACACACACACACACGCACACACACGCAATCGAAAGGCTCTATAGACACGACTTGTCATTGCTCTGCACTCCACTAAACGCGACTATACCAACACCGACGATTCAATAAAAGTCTCCTGCAAGCAGAATTGTTTTTGAACAATATATTTACTTCCATTAAATAAAACACAATAGTTTTTTTGGATGTTGAAAAAACAAAAACAAAAAAAACAAAAAACATAATTCCGTACCAAATAGTATACACAGAGCAAAAAAAACAACAAAACAAAACAAAAAAATTGTCGCAGGAACATTTTTGATGCGTCTTTTCTTTTTTTCCCCCTTAAATCCAGAATTGCTACTCTAAGTCGATATTCACACAGACATTAATAATAAATTTATAATATGTTAGAAACACACAACCGGTGCGTTTTAGTATGTACATTCCCTTTTTGTTTGCAAGCAAAACATGATTCCTCTTTTTTAAGTTTTTTTTGTTGTTTGTTTTTTGTTCAGGGGTTTTTTTTTTCTCCCCCCCCCCCCCCCTCCCAACACATGCGTTTGATAAATTGGAACCTGGAGAGAAACTTTTTTTTTTTTAAAAGCGCATTCGACTCGACAAACAGGAGATGATGAAGATGATAGTTCAAATATATATATACAACCTTTTCAGTCAACAGTTAACGTCCGAAATCCACCAGAGGGAAAAAAAACAACTCATGAACCAGGCTTGTGTTTCATTTCTTCTTCTTCTTCTTCGTCACTGTGTGTGAAGACAGTTCCTGGACTCTAACTTCAAACCTTCCCATTGTAAGTTCGACTCCGACCTGCCTGGAGCTGAGCTTGATTCAGTGGTTCAGTCTCTCTCTGTATTCGTATAGCGCCCTTTTGTTATTCTTTTTTTGAAAAATGAAAAAAGTAGCTGTAGTAGTCTCTTGTTCCTGTGGCCGGGCTTGTTAGTGATTACCCACATCACTGCAAAAAAAAAAAAAAAAAAATAAAAAAAAAAAGAAAAAACGACCACCATCACAAACAATTTTTTTTTTTTTTTTTTGTCAAGAATCTTATTTTTCTTCCTGAAATAAATGAACAATTATCGAGGGATGGGATTATATCACATGGTTCTGAAAGATGCTTGGGAATGTTCAAGGGGCAAGTGGCTGTAAATCTCGAGGGGAAGAAAATAATACTAATGCAAATCACATTCCAACCATTTCTCTAAACTTATGAAAAAAAAGTAAAAATGTCTCCCTCTCCCCAGATTTCCTCACCCCCCCCCCCCCCCCCCCCCCCCCCCCCCCCCCCCCCCCCCCTCCAAAAAAACAAAAAACACTTGGAAGCGCCACTGCAGCCTTTGTCGATGGCTCGTTAGGGTGGACATTTTGTCTTCTCCTTCTTCTCCTTTCCTTTTTCAGTGCAGGTAGGCGTTAGACTGGTCTGTCCACGGCGTACTGGCACGCGCTCAGATTAGTCGCCGGATTCTGCACACTGGCGTATCCGAAACTCGAGTGCTGCTTGGCTTTCAGTCTCAGGCTGGCCAGGCTGGAGTTACAAGTGTCCCGGTACACGTAGGGAGGGGTCGGCGGCGCGTAGGGGCACGTCGGCGTGGGCACGCCCGAGTTGAGGGACGGGTTGCTGAGGTTGTTCAAGTTGTTGAGGCCGTTGAGGCCGGAGCCCGGCACGCCCGTCACCCCCGACGGCACCATGCCGGACGTCATGGAGGAGATGGAGTTGGGCGGCGAGAACATGGTCTGCGAGGACAGCGGGTTGACGTTCATGGAGTTGAAGAAGGGGAAGCTCTTGGTGGACAGCGAGGCCGACGTGAGGCCCTTGGCGGCCCAGTTGTTGTACGTGTAGCTCGGGTACATGTCTTCGTAGGGCTGCATGAGTCCGTTGAACTGCGGGCCGAAGCCGTTCTTGCAGAGCTCGGCTTGCTGGTTCCTCTCCCGCTTCCTCCACTTGGCTCGCCGGTTCTTGAACCAAACCTGCGGGAAAGACAATGAGAGAGTGTTAGAATAGTGTATTTTAAGATGAATGTCAAACGACTGCAATTGTTTCTGGGGTTAATGTTAATTCCTATATCCCAATTTTTTTTTTTTATCTCTAGTCTTCATTAATCCTCTTTGATGTCGCCTCTGTCGGAGCCGAATCCACACCGGGGCTGTCAGTGCTCCGTCTTTAACTGCGCCGTGGATGTGTATTCCCCCCGCAGGCTCCCACAAACACGCTGACCTTCTTCACGCGACACCAGGGCGACGGTCGCAAAAAGATACTAAGCTTTGCACCTCTTTCACACGAGCGGGCGAACACGAGCGGTATTCTGTCACCGACCCGAACCCGTTAAACGTTAAATAAACTGTGATTACATCCTGACAGGCCAAGAACAAACAAACAAAATAAACGGGTCGTTTTTGGAGAAAAAAAAAAAGATTGAAGTCTGCCCAGAACCACAAATTTAATTTGCGCCACAATTTAATTATTTGTCACAATGTAATAATATTTAAAGTCTAATATAGATAAACATGTGCACGTTTAATTAAATTGCGCTTTGGACAAGTAGCATATTTAAACGAGGACTATTATTTTTTATTATTATTATTTTGAAGCTAAAACTGTGTCTGTAAATTATTTAAATGGAAACATTTAAGCCGTGCGTAAAGGTTTGCGTCCGTGCGTAATAACCCCAAATGTCCTGGGGTATTTGTAGTTTAACCGGGGCAATTTTTTTCATACACCCCGAGTTGTTATTGTTTCAGACCCCCGGGGAGCAACTCACCCTGACCCGGGCCTCTGTGAGGTTGGTCCACACGGCGATCTCCTCCCTCGTGCTCATGTCCGGGTAGCGGTTGCGCTGGAAGGTGGCCTCCAGCTCCTGCAGCTGCTGGCTGGTGAAGTGGGTCCTCTGCCGCCGCTGCCG
Organism: Scophthalmus maximus; assembly: GCF_022379125.1. Lineage (NCBI taxonomy): Eukaryota > Metazoa > Chordata > Actinopteri > Pleuronectiformes > Scophthalmidae > Scophthalmus > Scophthalmus maximus. The sequence continues at coordinate 20,242,201 of NC_061523.1, read as the reverse complement.
CTTCTTCTTGGACGGGTCGTCGGAGGAGTCGTCGTTGTTTTTGTTTTGGGTCTTCTCTTTTTCTGTTGAGAGGAGAGGAGAGATCAGTTAGTTAGTTGGCCAGGGGTGGGGCGGATTAAGGCCTTTTATGAGGGGGGAAAAATAATCCAGAATCCTTGACACTCTTGGGAAATGAATGAGCTGATGAGGAAACGCTCCGATTCATAAAAATAAACTCAGCCAACGGTCTGACGTTTTAATTGCCTTTTTATTTTACAGGATTTGTGTTAATCCGTTGATTCAATGTTGACATTGCGTGTATAAGTAAATACCTGCTTCATTTAATTTGACACACGGAAACTTTTCACTATACAACACCACACACAGGCCAGAGTCGAGACGAACTATCCGAGTTTTAAAATAAATGACAGCCGTTATCTTCTATCTGTGCGTAAAAACAACCCATTTTACACTGAACTAACTGGAGCATCTTTCCCTTGGTATATAGCGAGATGACATTCTGCCGGTGCCTTTGCCGAGAAACATCTGCACCACGGGGCCGGTTCTTACCGACAGACTCCGGGCTGGACGTGTCCGACACGGTGTGCACCTCTAACCGGTGCTTCGAGTCCACAGACCGCTGCAGCGGCTGCAAGCTAGAGGCCATCGCCAGAGCCGTGTAGTGCGTGGAGGCAAGTTTATTCCCTGTTAGGTGGTGGTGGTGGTGGTGGTCTGTGTTTAATGGATCCCTCATAGAGTTCATCGGTAAAAGATCGCAACGCTGGCTGTCAAAGAAAAATCTGATTAAGTCCCCTTAGAACAGGAAGGATAAGCGCGAAGTCCGAGTGCGGAATGTGTTCAGCTCTCCAAAAAAAGAAGCAGAAAAAACGCACGGCAGCGATGCTCCTCTTGCGGTGGAGAAGAAAACCCACTCTTTTCTGTTTGCGCTGAAAAAAATGCTTTTTAAAATGGACCATCGAGCGCTGCCATGGCATGTGGCGGTGATCGGCGGCTACCTCGGCTGACTATCGGAGTGACAAGGACAGGTAGGCGATATTAGATCCAGAGGCAAACACACACCGCGCCGCTCTCTGTTCATTTCAGCTGTTGCCTGCGCTCCCTGCCCGTCCAACACGCGCCTCTATCCAGAACGCGTCCACGTCACCGCGTTGCGCCCGCCCACATTTCCCTCTGACAGGCACGTCCATGTGGATGTGACAGCGGGAACCGACCAACCGGCAGCCTCGCAGAAACGAGATACGGTCCGCCAATGTGGTATGCCGTGCCCCCCCCCCTTCCCAAATAAAAAAGCATGTAAAGAGAGATGGGGAACCGTTGGCGCAGCAGCCCAAGACCAAATAAAAAGGAGAAATAACACAGTTTGGCCTCGTTTTTATGAGATGGGGTCCAGTGGCTCATGCAGCAAAAAGCGACGCATGTTCTACAGCGATGCCTCGAGCTTGAGCCGCGCGCTCTCAGTCTTCTGTCACCCGCAGTTTACTCAGGGACTCGGGATGTGGATAAAAACGAGCCACTGAGAGGATTGTATTGAAAGCACAAAGAAAGGAAGGAAAAAAAAAAGATGCACACTGAATATCAAACACGGCAACCTGCGGCACAATGGCCCTGCAAAGGACGCGATTAAAGGAGGGGGAATAAATGTACATAGCTTCAAAGGGAAGGCGGGTGCCAGCCTGCTCCAAAACGGTCTGTGCGCACTGGTCGACTGACGCTAACTACCAGACATGTACAGTATGTTAAAAAGAGCACACGTGCAGCTCATATTGTGCTGCAGGGGCGGGGGTGCACATCATTTCAAGCCATCACATGTTGATTCAAATGCAGATAAAATAAGGGAGTGGATGGTAAAACAAACACATTCAGTATACCCCACCCTGAACGGTATAATCCTCATATCCAATTTGACAGGTAGAGAGATGGATGTTGTGCGATCTGGTTCCAAACTGACCCGAAGTGTTTGTTTTTTACTGTTACACCACAATCCCCGGATGTTGCAACAAGGAAAAAAAGAAGCAGCATACTATAGTTGTCAAATGAGGCGAACCTCTTGACCTCTGCAGAGCTAAGGGTTCAAAATGTCCATTAAATCAAACCCTGCGCAGCCGCAATGGAGCCACGCGCACTCCGGGTTTGTTGACCACGGATTAGTTCATGCGAGTTCTTAACTGGGTGTCTCTCTCTCCTCCTCGCGTTGCGTTTGGACGACGCACTGTTTTTTCCCTCTCTCTCTTTTAATCTGATAAGACTCTCATTTTAATGAGTTTGAAGCTGATTTGCAGCGTTTTTTTTTCTCCAATCCAGAATTCTCCTAATGATTGTGATGCGTAAAGGCAGAGTTAACACGTTTTAATCAAACAAAATGTGACTTTTATTTTCAAGGTGGGACATTTGAGGGTGGGGGACATGTCAACTGGGTAACAGGTGATGGAAGTCACGGCCTGATTTTTTAAATTTTTTTATTGAGAGGAGGTAGTTTTCACACCAGCGATTAGCAGTGAGAGTGAGAAATTAGATTATGGCTATAGAGATATTCTGGTCATTATTTGTCCTTATTTTCTTATTACATATAACACTGTTGGTGCATCATCACCATCATCATCATCTTCATCATCATCAGATAACACACTTCCCATATCCACGTGGCCGTTTGGAATTGAAGTTACTGGGCTAATCCCATGAAAGCCCCCGATGTATAAATACCAGCACACACACACACACACACACATACACACACACACACACACACACACACACATACACACACACACACACACACACACACGCACACACACACACACACTGAGGAAGCCAATCACCTTCATATACTGTGCAATAAAAACCTTGTTTGGAAGTTATTTTGTAAGAAGGTCGTTATTAACAAGTTTATAATCCTCAAAACATTAATATATATTTTTAAAAATGAATACTCAATAAAAGCACACTCTCGTATTTCTAAACCTCCGTTAAAGTGAAGGTTAAACTGGGGAACTATCATTTTTTCTAATATTAATAATATTGAATTCTCCAAATGTTGGCTGTAAAAAAAAAAGGATAGCAATAATAAAATGATAATTCCTGTGTTTTATTTGAACAGTCTGTTGCTCCATTTTTTTCCTTCCCCCTCCCCACTGTTCTACTAAACTTGAAGTGGATTATCGGTTCCCTCTTCATTTCTACCTGGTGGATGCTTTATCTCTCTTGTGCGGATTACGGGCCTCCGTCATACGAGGGCCATTAATTAGCAATTCAGTCAATACGCGAGGAGACGACGAGGCTTTTTTTTTACACGGGATTAGAGGGAGACATCACATTCCTCCATTAGTGTATTCCTCCTCACGGACGGGGCTCTCATTATACTTTTTAGTTTTCCCCGGAGTCGATCCAACGAGCGCCGCATAATTTCTTTTACAGCAGCACAATGGTGACGCTGCCGTGTGTCCATGCCCCCCCCCCCATCCATCCCCTTCGTTTTATTCCTTATTATTCATAATCAATGGTCGTTCACACGGTGCCGCTCATGTGCCATGACGACCCCGCCTGCGCGCAACGAACCAGAATGAGACGTTATCGGTGATTCGTTTACGACCCTAACAAGAACTTGATGGGATTTCCTTTTTTTTCTTTTTTTCCTTCCGCTAGTGGAGAATAATTAATAAATCCCATGACTTTGTCGCGCGGGGTTTCCAGCTTTTTGTTTAGTCCTGTTAGGGATGTTAGTTTGAGGGAAAGCACCATTTATGAAGATTGATTGGTGGTGAGGATTATTGGAGATGCTGCATTGGAGTATATAGCCTGCGTTTTGTTGCAGCAGCCATTAGGACCGACTCTACTGTGCCACAAAATATTAATAATAAGATTAATAAAAGATCATACAGGCTTTAATTATAGCTAATAACAATAGCTGCGTCGCTGTAATCCCTATTAATAAATCCTGAGATGATGCTCTTGCGTTTTCTGCCTGTAGCTCTGAAGCTGCAGGTCCGCGTGTGACCAGCAGGTGTCGCTCTGAGACAAGCGAACAACCCGGAGTGACCTCATCGCCGACCGGAGATCTGAGTAACTGAGACCACCGAGCGTTTCAGAACAAACCCCTCCAATACACTCATCACCGGCGAAAGGAACAATCTGAGATTATTTAGTGAGAATTCAAACAACAGATGGCTGATTATTTTTATTTTTTATCTTTTCAAATTTCCTCTGGAGAAATCGGCGTTATTTTGCTTTTTTTATTTTGTTATTTTACTAAAGATGTTGAGCTCGTTTTTTTGAGAAAAATATCACACGATGATTAATTTGCCACGAGTTGTTCAGCACCACAGCAGCTCTCTTACTTCAAATAGATTTGATCAATGCCACTCCTGCAGGTGCATTTAGAATTGCATTACTATTAATTGTAATTATTATTTTTGTTATTAGTGTAATGCAGACTTGTCAGAGGATGTCCACTAATCTGTTTGTATTATTTTGGGGGGTTTTCGTAACATTTAACATATATTGCCAATTGTTATCAGGAATATGGAATAAAATATTCTCTGTAATTAATAATCAGGCAGCACATTTGGAGAGAAACACACACTCACAAATATTTATAATCTGTGTTGCTGAGATAATTTTGCGTTTATACGTTTTTATTAATTTCTATGCAGATTTAAAAATTAAAATTCTAGACTAATGCTTGGTACGATGTTTAAAAACCCCCAACACCCTCTGTTTTATATATTATTTCTGTACATCACAGAGAAGCATCGCATTGATTCTCCGGGATCAGACACTCACTCACCTATTTGTGCGCAGGTGGTCGCCAGTTTGCGGCAGTGGGAGTCCATGATGGCGATTTGAGGAAAACCGCTTCTGTGGAAAAAAATAATAAGACAAGAAATGAGCCACAGTTTAAAAGAAAGAAGAAGCGGTGAACTGTCACACGACTCTAAAGGGTTAGACGTCATTTCAAGTCATCCATCAGTTGTGATATCAGGAGCAAAGCTGCTGTGCCAAGAGGAGTGAATGCGTAAAAATGCGAAAAGGACAAAGTTGGCATGGTGCAGCGTTGGCGCACTGTTGTTCCACTGTAGTTCGCGAAAACGTGCATTTTTAATGGGTCTACAGTCCTGCTCGGAAATCCTCACACTTTAATTTATGAAAGAGATGCGTCAGGGATGGATTTATTTGCAGGCTTTTTTTAATTTTACTTGTGACCTTGTAAAAAAAACAAACCTGCTCGTGTTTCTTGAAAAAGCTTCTTTTGACTGGACGAGAAATAAAAGGAAATGAGTGGAAACAAGAGGATTTTTCTTAAGAGAAAAAATGTCTAATCTGATCAGTCTCATATTTTTTTCTCTCTCACTTGTTTAAAACTCGCTCGTTCGTCATTTCATATATATATATATATGTATATATATATATATATATATATATATATATATATATATATATATATATATATTTTTTTTTTTTTTTATTATTTCTCATCCGCGTCAGATTTCGTTCTGCACAGTCTTTCTGCTGTCGTGTATGAAACCCCTCCGTGTTTTGCACGAGCCCCACGTCCCCTCGTGTCCGCGGTGCAGACCGAGCTGCCGCCGCGACGTGCCGCGACTCCGCGCGCTAAAATCACGGGATTAGAGTCTGATTGAGATGTCTGTCGGTGGGATATTACAAAATTCATTATCGCAGCCCCCTTCATACTATACCTCGATATGAAGTTACACAGATGGAGGTTTTATTAGCCCAGACTCACACTGTTTGCTTATGATAATTCAAGTCGGGGGGGTTGGGGGGGGGGGGGGGGGGGGGGGGGGGGGGGGGGGGGGGGGGGGGGGGGGGGGGGGGGGGGGGGGGGGGGGGGGGGGGGGGGGGGGGATTTGCATGCAGTCATGCTGTTAACCATTTTCCCCCCAGTTCTTCTCTTCACCTGCTCCACATCATCATCATCTTCTTTAATTCAAAAGATGCAGATATAATTTCAGGTTAAGTTTTACACGGTGTGTATTCCTATGTTACCTATACCTGCTCACCCCCTTCCTCCTCAATCTGCCCCCCCCCCCCCCCCCCTTCCTCTGCAAAATGAAAAAGTGGGGGACGGGGGGGGGGGTCAGGCTGTTGGGTGTAAGGTCATCAAATACGGCTTCGTGTTATCTAATCAGAGAGATTTGATGAGGGGCTGCCTCCGATATTTCACCCTGCCGTCTCCCCCCCCCCCCCCCCCCCTGCAGTTATTTATACTTTTGTTTTTTTATTGTACTTTTATTTTTGGCGTGTCAATTTTCATCACTGAGAGATTTTTTTTTTATTGTTGTTTTGATCAACATTTGAAAATAAATCAGTTACAAAGTGGATTAAAGGCCTGTATTTCCCCCTTAAATATGAAAATATGAAAAATATCTAATAGAGCCTGAATAAATAAAATGCATGATTCATGTTAAAAATTGACTTTTAAATTTAAAAAAAACCCACGACATTATTGTGGTAGTTTGAAAACACGTGGGGCAAATTATAATTTCATCAATTATAAATGACTGGGGATCAGCTATGTCTTCAAATAAATGTATTCAATATAATAACAATAATGAGAGTGATACTTATAATAGATACTAATAATCATGGTATAGTTCAGTGATAATAAATATCTATATATCTTTTCTCTCTCTCTCTCCATCTAATAGGGAAACTTCCAACCCTGGCGATTTAAACTGTACACGGTGTGTCCGTTGCAATATCATAATCGCTGAAATGAATCTCGCCTCATCCCCCCCCCCCCCCCCCCCCCCCACCACCACCACTTCACGGACCCTCGCCGCTCTCAGCACCGACACTTGACGTGTGAGTCGGTGACTCCCCGCCATGGCACCGGGCCCACAGCCGCGGACAGAAACCTGGCATCGCGTCGCCGCTGCACTGGGCTTCACCTCTGAAGTCCACACCGCACTGGAGCATGGGGCCGACCTGCAGCAGCCTTTCACACCGGGAAGAGGAATCGACTGTAGCCTCCGACCATATGGGCCCGTTATTAATTGGAAGGCGCGACGGACCGTGAACGTCTCACCGACCCCCTTTTGCCTACATTTCGTTTCCACTATATCACAAACGGATGCAGAGGAGGCTGTAGGAGGCAGCTGGAGACACTTTATTCTCACTCCCTACGATAAATGAAGTTGCTCTTTCTATTTGAGCTGTTCAGAAGAAGCTTGTTCACATTTATGTTCCATTTTAAACCGGGCGCATCAAACCCATATGCTCCATTTCTGTCCATGATGCCTCTGTCCAGAGGACAGAACTGTCAACCGCTCCAACCTCTCCTCCCTTTTCTCTTTCTTCATTTCTCTTCCCCACACTCCATCACCCCTAACGATACACACCGTTGTCCCCCCCCCCCCCCCCCCCCCCGCTGACCTGCCCTCACATCACTTCATGGTCCTTTATGTTCCGCGCACTGCGCAGCCTTTTGAAATTCACACCAGAAACGCGCAAAAGAAAAAAAAAACAACAACCCCCAAAACAAACCCACCCGAGGTGGAACAAATTGCTCCACTTGCATGAACTCGCATCTGTCCCTTTCCCTTTTCTCTTTTAAGTGCATGTGCTCCTTCCCTACGGAACTCACCAGTTGTGGACACCGGTGTTGGGCGGTTCGGCTTGTCCAGCCGTCGGCGTCTTGGTAAATCCCACCGTCCAAGACGCAGCGCTCCCGCTCGCAGCGTGTCTCTGCAACAGCGAGGATCCAAAGAGGATCCAGTAAGGAAACAAAAAAAAAGGAAGGAGAAGAAGCTCAAGTCTTTCAAAGTTTCTGTCCGGAAAATGTGCGCGCTGCTCGGATCTGGCTCCAAAAACCAAGAAGAAGAAGAAGAAAAAAGAGGAAATCGCAGCGTTGCCCTTTTTTTTTTTTTTTAGGAAAGTTTCATTTATGCGCATAAATAACCATCTGTTTACAGCGCGAGGAGGAGGAGAAGAAGAAGAAGAAGTGTGTGTGTTGCGAAGGAGGCGCGTTTCATCCGTGTCTCTCCCCTTGGTTCGTCCTCTTCTGTCCTCAACAACTTTTTTTCTCCCTCATGGAAAGACGCTCCGAGAGTGGCGCAATATTTTTCCTCCTCCTTTTGAGCTCAGAGAGAGAGAGAGAGAGTGTGTGTGCGCGCGCGCTTTAAAGGGGTGTGTGTATGTATATGCATGCGCCTGTGTGTGTGTGTGTGTGTGTGTGTGTGTGTGTGTGCAGTCCAGCAGAGGACAAACTTAGAGCCTCTCCAACAACAATCGGACAGAAAACGCGCAGAGTGGCATCTTAAAAAAAAATAAAAAAAATCACACAAATGTTTAAAGGAAAAAAACCAAAAAAAAAAACCCAAACCGCACGACGTCCGTGTGAGCCCTCCCCGACGCGTCTGTCGTTGCACTGCACCATCTGAGACGCGCGGAACACAGAGGATGGATCAATTTGCCCAACGAACGCAACCTGCAAAACTTAGAAAACACGCTTCTCTGGATCATAACCTCTCGTGATATGCATAACGATGACCACAGATGAATTGACTGGATCCACCCGGAATTAGCAGATTCCTTCATCGGCCCTGTTCCACACACTGTTGTCGTCAGCTCAATAGGAGACCAGTCATCGCCACATTAGGGTCGCCATTAGGGCAAATCAGGTCCCCGTTTCACATGTCGTGCACACCAGAATATGTTGAATATTTAGAGGTGGATGGAAAACAGGAGAGTATTTAAATGGCCGCGCACTGGGCTCCTCCAGGGCCAGACAGACCGCTGGTGTTGCGGATTTATGTGCAGATGAAGTGAACAGCTGGCTCGGATGCAAATGTTCTTTTATAGATCCGTTTCCTGAGATACAGACTGATTTTTTTCTTCTTCTTCTTTTTTTTTTTTTTTTCCATTCAGCATCTTAAGTGAGGGAAGCAGCAGCAGCAGCAGCGCCGGACGTGGGGCCTTGCGCGCGCTTCCCCTCGCCCCCTAATCCTTCTTTTACATTTTTAGTCATACTCCCCATTAAACCCCTAATTAATGCGCACATCCACAGGGGAATCTCCAGGCAAAAAAGGGGACACTGAAGCAAAACGTGCGCATCACGCACATCCACCCGCCCCCCCCCCCCAAAAAAAACCCCAACCCAAAAACGTGGTGAATCAGAGGCTCCCACACACACACACGTGTATAACAAATGCTCGCAGCAATAAAACGCGTAATTATATGACAGTGGATGTGGCCAGATTCTTCCTTCTGCTTTGTCAGGACTATAAATACATTAAGACGTGCCCTTTTCTTCTTCTTCTTCTTCTTCTTCTCCAGCTCATAGACTGAACATGCAGGCCCGGGGAAGGCCATGACGGCTGTTTTTATTCAAATCAATTTCCCACTTGCGCAAGGACGCGTGCGTGGAGTCAAATGATAAACAACAAGGGGGAGTTGGGGGGGGGGGGGGGATAAATAAAAATCATCTTATCTGCCAACAAGGCTCGTTTTTAGTACTGCGCAATTTGACCCGTTTGCCTTTAATATTGGATTGTGATGTGGCGCACGCGCGCGCGCACGCACATCTTCTGCATCGTGCCCATCTTCAAATCACGCCCCGCCTGCACAGCGTGATGCTTCTGCTCTTATTCCTCCTTATACAAAAAAAAATTTAAAAAAAAAGAAGAAAGAAAGAAAGAGAGAGATGGAGGAGTAGGAGGAGGAGGAGGAAGAAGTGGAAAAAAGAAACCAGACACGAGCCTCGTCGTTCTCACGCGGAAAGGTGCAGAGGAATGCCTGGAGTTCAGGCGAGGGGCTGGCGGGGAGGAAATCTTTCGCCTCGGGGGCGAACCGCCGGCTCCTTCTCATTTGGCGCGCTCCTATCGATTCCCCGGTGTCGTCTCCGGGCGACGCACGAGGACACTTGACAGCATCTTCTTCCCCCCTCTCTGATGGGCCTGATGTGATGCGTGAGAAACGGGGGTGACCTGCTCCGCCGACGCCCCCTCCTGATTCTTAACGAGGAGCACATCAGCTCTGGTATACAGTTGGACATTTCAACTTCCCCCCCCCCCCCCCCCCTCTCTCCTGCACACTGGAGAGGACTTTAAAACACTTCTTCCCAGCTTTCATGTACATCAGCATCCAGGCCTCCACTTTTTGAAAGAGGAGAGACGATTGGCCGGCCTGCACATTCAGCCACACAAACACAAACTCTCAAACCCTGCAGGGCCTTGTAATCCTGCTTTATTTTGAAATTTATTTGTCCTTTTTTTTTTAGCATTATCCTCCACTGGGATCGATTAAACGTCACAATCTTCGAAGGTCGGGTTCTGCACGTAACACCACGTGTAAAACTCAACATTTCCCATCACGCAGCCAGTATTTAAAGTGACTTGATGCACAGATTTAGGCCACAAAGCCACATCACGTATTACGAAAATAACCTGATATGCACACCCAGAAATATGGCCCCCCCATATTTTCTTTTTTTACATTCATCACAATGCAGCTCGTGTAAGAAACACTGGATTAATCATACTCGTTATGTCTTTTTCTGTGCTGCATTGCGGCCGCGTGACACGCAAAGATATTAGTCTCGTTGTGAAATGAAACCCCGCCTAATTTCTATAGACGTGTAGAAAATGAATGGTTCGGTGTGACGAGCGCTCTTCTCCGCGTCCCGCTCGTGCCACAAGGAATCAATTACAGGCAAATCAACAAAACAGAACAAAAAAAAAAAAGGAGACAAAAAGATCTGTTTTAAAAAGGGGGGGGGGGGGCTTGTCTCCGACTTCTCCCCTTCACCTCACATTAATTCCATACAGGCTGTCAGTAAAAATGAATCTAAACCTCCCCACAGCAGTCGGTGAAATACTGTGGACTGTCCTTGTTTTATGGATGGTCGTCGTTCCGTTGCACCGGGAAGCCTGAGTAATGCAGATGTGAAGTGGTTTCATTTATTCAGAGGGGGGTGGGGGAGGGGGGGTGGAGTGGTGGGGTTCTTAGCCTGAGAAAACCAGCCTCGTCTCTTTTCTCTTTTTTCTTTTTCTCTTTTTGCTTTCAGTTTTAAGCCTCAAACCACATATGATCGTCGCCTATAGTGTTCTGTCTGGCCAAACGCTCTGTGGCCGTGTAATAAAATTTGGAGTCAAATTGGTGTTTCCAAAGCCGCAAATCTTTAAACAAATCAGTTTATGCACTGCTAATATGTTTGGTACAAAGCGATGGCAGCCGGGGATTTTTGTTTTGTTTCGGGGGGGGGGGGGGGGGGGGGGGGACGAGAAGGACGAGCACGGACAGAAAGAGACGAAGGTGGAGAAGAAGAAGAAGAAGAAGAAGAAGAGAGAAAAGAGACCGAACATTAATCCGAGTCGCCCTCCTCCGAGGCAGAAACACCCTGTGTGTATTTCAATTTGTCAAGTATCACTCCAAGAATGTTATTAGCGAAAAAAGCTGCCTTGTAAATTAACCAAATTAAAAGGGCGGCTCTTCGATAGCTCTCGAGCTCGTTGAGCGGCTTTGCGCCTGATCCTCACTCTTCCAGCTCTGTCACAGCACCAGGAGGGAGATGAGCCGCGCCGACGCTACAGACCGCTTCCAACTCGGCAACGCGGCCTGTGGTTTTCTTTTTTTCGAGCGTAATGTGTGCGAGGCCAGTAAATGACTTACATGTTGGGCTGCCCTCACTTCTCCCAACATGCCCAGGCTAACATGGGTGTATATTTAAAAAGCACTCAGAGCTCTTCGTCTTTGTCTTCTTCTGTAATTATCCTGTCCACGGCTTCCAAAGAAAATGCTCCGCTGATGTCAGTGTGGTTTTGGCCCCCACACTACTCTAATATTAATCCCATGCAAGAAGCGGCTTCAAATGAGCAAAGGATTACTTTGCATTAAACTCTGGTCCGTGTTTTTATGTGAGCACGTTAACTCCTGTCACTGCTGGTCGGTCGGTCGGTCGGACGAGCCCCGCCGCCCGTTTCTCTTGACTTTGGACATGACATGGCTCTGGTCACGCGCGATTAGGAACGTCCCTGAGACCAGGACGGCATCCATTACGCCGGCGGGCGCAGACGGACAGCGCCGCACAAACGGTTTCATGGCACAGGCGCTCGATCTCGGGGAAAGTAATAGTCGGCCGCATGCATAAACACATGCGGCCTCGGCCTTAATCACAGGTGCGAGCGAGGCCGATAAATTGCCCGAGCAGGTCTCTGATCAATTACGCGGGAAAATCAATGGGAAGCTGCCACTAACCTGCCTAAGGGGAAATCGGCCAAGAATGAAATTGGTGTGATAAAATGACTATGATGCCTCCAACCCCCCCCCCCCCCCCCCCCCCCCCCCCCCACCACCACCACCGTCAATAACATGTAAAACAGTCCGGCTACATGCTAACTCTCCTGTCAGCAGAGCCGGGGTGGCCCCAAAGGTCACAACTGGAATCAGCTTAGTCCTAATTGGTCCGCTGTGGCGGAGAGAGGGATGGCGGGAAGGGAAGGGGAGGGGAGGGAAGAGGCCGGAGAGACGTCTTCACATGAAACGTGTGAATCAAACCCTTAAAAATGTGTATAATAGTAAAGAGACGCAGGCGTAAGTATTAATTCAAGATGAAAGGTTGAAGTAGGAAAGAGACTCAAATTATTGAACTGTAATTTTTTTGGAAATCCATTTCTTTCTTTCACAATGTTTTCAACATTAACTACATTTAGAGTCCACGCTCAAGACTCTAAATTTGTGCTTTTCAGCTAAATGCTAACGTCCTCATCCTAATATACTCACAATGACTAGATGTTCACCCTGTTCACTATCTTACTTTTGCGTTGTTGGCTCGCTAACAAACCGACAAAACTTAATGTACGGCCGAGGCCGATTGGAAAGGCATTAGTTTTACAGGATTCCTGTCGTGAAGCATAATTAGAATGTGCCAAATAAAATGTCAGTCTGTTGATGGTGTTGCCAAAGTTGTTACAGTTCCTGCAGAGGGGGCACATGGATGAATCCCAATCTTAATTCCATAGCAACCCTGTCGTAGCTGTGGAGACATTTCGCCCACTACCATAAAATTTCAAGGGAAAAGTCACTAAAGTCATTTGGATTCATCAACATGGGAACAATGACTTTCTGGCAGTCAATCCAGAAGTGTATGAAATATCTCCGGCCCAAAGTTGTGGACCAACCAACCAATTTGCGCTGCCATCTCTACAACTGTGCTACAATTGTTGTGTTGTAGCGATGATATAATGATCATAATTGCTATGTGACTTCTCTGTATTGAATTTGCTGACTACAGCTGCATATACAGCATAACCTAGCATTCCTCTGAAAATGATGGAAGTGATGTCATCATCAGTTTGCCTGGTTTCAGGTCTCCTTATCTCCATTTTAAGATGGTGGTTGTTTCACTGGTATTTTGATGCCTTCCAGTGGAGCTTGTGAGCTTGTGGTAACCGACATGGGAAGTCGTGTACATGGTATGCTTGGCGTTTGAGTCACAAGAACACGGTTGCTATGCAATTGCAACTTGGATGCTGCCATAACATCCCAAAGAAACACAATGCACGACTGAAATTACAATATATCAACCATACCAACCAATCGAAAACAATCCCCTGTGGCGCCTAACAGCTCGTGAACCTATGGGCTTTCAAAAAAAATCCTGCTGTGCGTGGTCATGAATGACACAAAATATGGGGGGCTGTACATTTGGACTCTGCTCGCGAACACGCTAAAAATTACCTCATTGCCACAAGTTTTGTCAAAGAATTCAGGTGAGAAGAAAAAAGACGATAGATGAGTTGGTGACGAGTAAAGGATGAGAGAGACCAATAAAAAAAGAACGCCACCAAAAGGACGGACGACGATATAAGACAGGAAGACAAAGAGAGGGAGAGAGAGACAAATGGAAGGAGGGGAGGGTGAATACGACACGGCTAATCTGAAATCAGCATGCTCGTCCCATGTCATGTGTTCCGATTAGTTCCGGTGCTTCATGCTCATCTCTGCTTTTCATGGAGCCACATCGCCTGGCTGCACTGTACACAAGCACAACACACACACACACACACACACACACACACACACACACACACACACAAACACACACACACGACAAAAGCAGTCGAGTGACACACGAGAACCCGAGAGATGATGACGGGTCAACATCCGCTAAGACCGAGCTGATCCGTCGGCGTATCTGTGTCATATCCCTCACAGAAGCGGCATAGACTGGGAAGTGTGGCTGATTTTTTTATTTTTTTTATTTAAGAAAGCGGCCTCGCAACTGTCAAATCGTTGTGTTCTCCACGTACAGACCCTCAGCAGCTCTTTGGCCTTTTCCTTCGAATCACTGCTAATCCAGTCAGTGGGCAAACATCCCAGGGAAGGGGACGGAGGGCGGTGTGTGTGTGTGTGTGTGTGTGTGTGTGTGTGTGTGTGTGTGTGTGTGTGTGTGTGTGTGTGTGTGTGTGTGTGTGTGTGTGTGTGTGTGTGTGTGTGTGTGTGTGTGTGTGTGTGTGTGTGTGTGTGTGTGTGTGTGTGTGAGAGAGAGAGAAGGGGTTGCTGTGCCGGTGGTGCGTCAGAGAGAGCGAGGCCATGTGTGAGTGAGGAGGGAGGAGGTTGTTGAGGTGGGGGTGTCTAATCCAGTCTCAGTGTGAAACTGTTGACATTTGTGCTTTTTTCCCCTTCATTATGTGACTGGGGCTGTTTTGCGCTGGATTAGCCGCAAATCTCCCATGCAGCACATTCAGCATGCCACTAGTAGTTTAACTTCATTAATAATGGATGAAGAGATTGTAATCCAGGAGTAAGAGAGCGCGCAGGAGCACCCTGCACACACCGACAGAGAGGGGGCGGGGGCGCCCCTGTTGTAGACTCTAGTCTGTTTTATCACTCCCGCAACAATCCCGTGATGGCGATAGCGTTGCCTATTATCGCCACATGTGATATTCGCATCAATACCCGTTTTGTCTCTGGCTTGTAATTTCTTAGGAACCAACAAAAAGGTGGAAGGGGGCGTGTAATCGCAATATACGGGGGGGGGGGGGTTGGAGACTTTTCGGAAGTCTCCGCGGTGCACATGCGAGTATATTCCATTGATTGTGTTTACTCAAGCTTCTCATCGCAGACTATTAGAAAAGACCGGGGGACACACCCTGGCCTAACAGCAGGATAAGGGGGATTAAAGGTATACATATTCACCGTTTCTCTCTCCGCCGCCGCTTTGATTCCTGTCAACACAATGGTGATGCAGCCCGAGCGAGACGCAAGAGCCAAGTGGTGGGAGGAAGGCGGAGGGAAAATTTAAGGTCTTTGTCCAAGTTTTGGGAGAACCAAAAAGAAACACCAGTTGCATATAAATGTAGGGGAATCGGAATCACTACACGTGAGGTAATTATCGAGTATTCAATTAAGCCTCAATATGAGATTTTGACACTTGGTCACGAGATAACTTACCACCGATAACCGGATGGGGCCCTATGCGAGGACGCAAATTTACTATACCCAGACGCCACTAAATGTTCTGGACATTTCCCTCGTTGTCATATGTGAACGGCAGACGCCCAATTTTTGGGGGACATTTTCTGAAGTTCCTGTCTGAACCATGGTTTAGTTGATAAGTAGCTGACACACAATGAACCTGGGACTTCAAGGGTCTCTGGTATCCACTGGCACATTTGACTGGATTTTGAAATCCGGTCCGTTCATGTAGAGACAGATTACTTAACCCTTTTTTATATCCCACACAAAGTGAACTATTCGTTCCATTTCAATATATATTTGCATTTTAAACACTTTCTAAGGAGACATATTTATAATTTTGGCTACAACGTATTAAAAGAGAAGAGCCAGTAGTATTAAGTGTGATAGTTCCTGTGTTAGAGAGGTGATTAAATGAAACGGTGCACTCCACATTTTCTCATTTCCCCCAATATCAGGGGTAGAGACCGTTGACCCTTTGACCTCTGTAATTTTCTTTTTAGACAGAGGACTGTAATCCTTGTGAGAGTCGACATCAACCCCGCGTAATAAGTGATGTGACAAGCAGCTGTAGTGCAACTATTCAAGTCAAAGAAGGATAAAAGGCAAGAGGAATAAAAGCGGAAAGAGATCGTTTGATCGTTTGCCGTTTCTCTCTCTCATGCAGATGGCCAACGAAAGGCAGTTCAACGAAAGTCTGGTAACGGTGTCGGTTGCGCTTCTTATACTCTACAACGTTCAGAGATTCTTAATCGTTGGAGCTTGAGTGAAAGCAAAAAACGAACTCTGAATGTTTGTTGCGTTTCTTCCAATTAAACTTTTTCAGTGGCCTTTTCGAGATTGGATTCTGGACCAGGCACATTAATAAATAAACATGGCCGCCCTCTTCTTAAGGGGCGTTTGATGGGTTGATACTGGCGGCTTACGGCAAAAATAAACTATATTACAGCGACCACGGTTGGATTTTTAAAATCACTCAACACAGTGTCAGAGTATCAGTTTCTAAATTAAACCACCTACTGGTGTCAGAATATTAACTTTTACTCAACAAAGTTCAAAGAATTGAGAAAACCAGTTTGTACCCGTCGACCTTTTTCTTTTCATAAAGAGGTTTAAAGTTGAATACAGAAAAAAACCCAACCTCTTTATGTGCATGTGCGCATGAGGTGACACAAGATATCAATAAAATGTTCGTAACCTCGCGATGTCCAGTTTGAACACTTGCAAAAGGCACCGATCCTTTCATACTAATATTTCACAAAAATTATTCAATTTCACAAGGTGGCTATGCTCTCTAATGCCGCCCGCGTAACTGATATTTCACCGGAGAGAAAAATGTGAAGCCCAAAGAAATCGTGTCATTTACAGTACATTCATTTAGCAAACTCTTTTGTCCAAAGCGACTTAGGATAAATGCCTTCAACCATGAAGATATTACCCAAACGTTGTAGCCTCGGGGATTTCTTTGTCCAACGCCCTTTTCACACTTTTTGCAAATTTGTTTTCAAGACACAGGAACAAGGAATTTTCTTCCTTTTGATTTTGCGTAACACATTGGGCCAACAACACACGACTGTAGCTGTTCTAAGAAAATCATACTAGACGCTCAAACCTGTCACAGGTACAGTTTTGCCACAGTAGCAGGAATAATGAACTGAAAAACCTATTTGTGAACTTCCTGTTTCCGTCAGAAATCTTGTTTGTTCCCGTTGGTATCAAAGGAGCTGCGATGGTGGGGATGAAAAACAAAAAAAAAATCCAGGACAACTGATCAAACCTTTTGCCGACTATATCGTGCAGATCAAAGTGGCGCTACAGTTAGAAAAGATGAGCTCTATTGATCCCAGAGGGCAAATTTGTGAGAGTGAAAGTGTGAAATGTGGTAAGGTTTTGATGCGGCTAAAGGGATGTATATTAATTATCATTTGACTGACATATGGTTGTGACATTCATAAAGAAGAAAAGTTTCTAATGCTTTAAACAAGCGTGAGGGTTGTTTTTATGATTTTAAAATGTAATCATATTCAGAATAATAGTAATAAGAGTTTGACTTTATAATAATAATAAAAAAATTGTAAACTGTTTTACTAAAAAATTAAATAAAATTGCTATTATAACTTTGAACAGCACCAGAAAGCGTGGAAGCTGGATTATTGGCGTTACCTTCTTCTTGGGTGATCAGAGGGTCTAGTCTTGCATATTCTTCATTTTATTTTTTAGAATAAAGTCTTTTATTTGTTTTTTCGATAGTAATATTTCATTTACTGTTGTTTTTGTGAAATTTCCTCCTTGTGAAAGCTGCCAAATCCATGCCTCGTAGACTGAAGCAGATGTGTACAGATGTGCCTCCTGGATACAGCTTTTACATGCAGAGTTATCTGGCTAGTCAACAATGGAAGTACACACAACAGGAAATTTTTTAAAAGAAGGCTTAAAATCAAGACAAATGGAAAAAAGATGTCATTTGTCATGTCTGTAAAGCCAAACATCAGTATAATATCGGTTTAACTTTCCTAAATTTAATTTAATCCTTTATGTTCAGTTCCCTTTCAAAAGACCCGATTTAATACCGAGGAGCTGCCCAATTTAAAGGCCGTCAGCCAATGAGGGGCTACTGGGCTGGTTGTGGGTCTAGCACTTTGCTCAAGGGCACAGCAGCTGTTGTTGTCGCCGAGGTAGCGGCGAGTGCGTTTACTGTCCCGGCAGCGAGCATCCAGTCGCAACCTTCGCTGTGTAACCATCAGATCATGTAATTGGCCGCAGGCTGTCGGAAGGCGCGGGGGAGTACCGGGGCCGGCGGCTTTGATGTGTGAGGTGCCACATTGCTGCGAATAAATGCTTATTGGGCGAAGCTTAGGTGATGTCATAGTTCACCGCGAAAGCAGTTGCCGGCCTCATAAATAATGCTTAAGATTGTTTCCGAGGACGTCTTTTGACTGACACGTCGGCCCGCTTCAGGCAGGCGCCGCTGACCCCTGGCATGCTGTGAATGTCACAACAGTTTCCATTGTAATGAACTGACGGGACACACACACACACACATGTAAGGGATGACTTTCATTTTCCAACATTGAAAAAAGACTCTTTTTTTTTTTTAGAAGTGTAGCGGTGTCAAAGACTTTTATAGTTTTATCGAAATGCTCGATTAGGAATCTGCAGATTCACCTTGCACACGGTAACTGGTGCCTGCACGGATACGCATGGGAAAATAAAGTTTTTGTTGCAAACTGCTTTATCTACTTTCTGACAGTGAAATTAGTTGTTTCAAAACTGTGCAACTACAAACCACTGATTATGACACGAATAAAACAAAAGCTGTTTCACAATAATTGATCAAACTGTGTTATATGACTGAAATGTTCCTTTTAGGCATGTGAGTAGGCCAATTTAAGTTATCAATGACTCTATGAAATGATGGAGAATACTGGAAAATATCCCAATTCTGAAAGGCACGTCTCCAGATCTATTTTGTCTGACAGTTTTCCATTTACAGTGAAAGATTTTTAAAAAAGAAAGAAAAGCAAATCCGAACTTTTGAGAGCTGATACCAGCATCGGGTCTGATACTTTGCACATGTTGTCGCACTTGTGCTCATAAAACTACTTCCATACCACGTCACCAGATATCACTGCGGCAACATTGCATCCTCTCGACAGTCGAGCCGGTCAGCGGCATTTAGCAGAGGACTGCAATGTATGATATAATATTTCATGCTGCACAGCACATGAAAAGTCCTGACTCCACAAATTCCAAAGGTATATTTCTTCTTTTCTCAACAGGGGCGAGTACAGTACTCATATCGGCACTCGGTATCGGCAAGTAGCTAAATGTATGTACTTGTACTTGGTATCGGTGCATCCCTAGCAAGAACATTTAGCTTTTTTTTTGCTCAATAAATCACTGCAAATGTTAGTTGATTATCATAATTGACAAAAACAAAAACAATCTTTGCTGGTGAGTTTGTCAGTATTCCTAGAGTCCTGGACATGACCGTGTCAAGGGAGCTTCTTCATACCTCAGGTATTTGACACTTGTATAAACTGTGGGCTGAGATTAAACCTCTTAATCTCTTGGCTTCACGATGCTCCCCTCTCATCCTGCCGCCCGCCACGCTCATACCGCCAAAGTCAACGGATACTGTACGTGCACCCTAAACTTAGTATTCGCGGCCTTTCATGTCGAACGCTCGCCGACGAGCTGCCCCCTCCCAAAAAAAACACAAAAAACCGCACGCAGCCGAGCAACAACCCTCGTCACAGGAGGACGTCTCCGTGGCGACCGCCTCCACACGACACATGTGCTAATGCTGAGTACCGAGTTACATCTGGTTCCCCCCTGACTGCGAGGAAAGCTAGCCCGCTGACACTGAGGCTAGGCCAAGCTGCCGCTGGATAGCTTGTGGCTTTCCGTGTGTCGAGGTGGGAGGGGGGGGGGGGGACTGCAGTGCATGCGACGCGTCAGCCAAGGCCACAAGAGCCCCGGAGCGTTCCCGCCGTCCTCTCTAATGTTTCAATTAATTGCAGGGCTGTCACGAACAGTGTTCAGCTAACAGGAAACACATTGGCTTTGACATGAAAGCCCCAGTCGCTGATAGATGTAATTAGAAGTGTAAAAATCTTGTTCCAGATTGTTTCACACAACTGCAGCCTCTCACACCGCCGCCCCTCCAGTCCGTTAAACGTACGTATGCCCAACAGGCTTTGAGTCTCGTGCAGAGCTGAGAGGTGTTACTTGTTGTTCTGGGGTATTACAGAACGCGGACTCCTCAGAGTCCTTCTGCAAATGTTGAGGGCAGTGGTTTATTTTTTGAGTTTCCTCGGAGGGTCACAAAGTGTCCTGAGCAGCGGCGCAGGAGCCGGCGAGAGCGCGACGTGTTGCTCAAGGGCACGCTGATGGAGCCCCCCCCCCCCCCCCCCCCCCCCCCCCCCCCCCCCACCCACCACCAACCCAGGTTTTCATAGCAAATCTAGCAAAATTCCGACTGCAGTGACCTTCCGGTCACAAGAAAGCTTCTCTGACCTTCAGGCTGCTCCAGTGTTGGAAATACTTGTGTAATGAAAAAGGGATGAGATAGCTTATTATTTGGAGGGAGGGGGGAAAAAAAAAAAAAAACCGTCTTGAGGAGTGTGAGAGGAAAAAGAAAAAGCATGGGAGTGGAACCAAAGCCTTCATTACACCACTGATAATGTCTGGTGTGATGGATCACGCAAACTCCGCTGCATCCCTGGTGGCGCACATGACTTCATCGTGCATGGCTGACGGGGCCGACGCTCACCGCGGTTGACTTCACGCCCCCCCCCACACACCCCCACCCACCCTCTTTGCCGTTTCTTCACATTCGCATGTTACTTTAATAAGCAAAATTTGATTACGAAAATTAATCTGCGTGTTATTGAATCGCATTCCATTTTTGTGAGATTCAGCTGTGCAACGACTCCCTTTGAACTCGCCCCGCGTCTTGACGGAGTCATCTGGAATTCACAGTCAAGAACGTCTGAAATATGATTTTCTCAAACCCAGAGAGGTTGTGTGGCTGATGATTTGGACCTGAGAGGTTTCTGAATGAAAATCATTATGCAATTATCCAAAGTCCCCCCCCCCCCCCGACAAAACAAAATGTAGTGGGTTGGAAGAGAGTATCTCGTGCTCCTTAATATGAGTAGTGTGGTTATATTATATTATATCTATATTATATTTAAAAATGTGTAGATTAATATTATTTAATTATTAAAATAAGCAGATTAATTAAAGGTGTGAGCTTTGATTGGCAGACTGATTGGAAATCGCCTCAAACGGCATAAAGTGATGCAACAAAACCTGTTTTTCTTCTTCTTCTCCTGTGTAATTATTTCAACATTTCACACTTTCAACACAAACATAAATGTTGCTGTCAAGGCAACTCTGAGCCTCTGAACGCCTCAGGATCCGATGATACAGCAGCTGTGACACATCTCGCACGTAACCTCAAGTCTGTACTGATACCATATTTTTGAAAACAGAACTGTTTCTTTCGGATGATCACCTTTTTTCCTCGATAATCACCTCATGATCCTTCAAGTGTGTTGTGACTCTTCCGACGGGTCCTGACCGCCAAGTTGAGAACCACGAAATTTTAAAAAGCGCTTCTGTACGGTCACGTCTAGATCACAGTACTTCTACCACTACAGATTTTTGGCTACATTACAGCACCAAAATACTTTGCTATCATTCTGAATACAGACTGTGGACGGCAAAACATTTAAACTTTCTCCTATAAACTGACTGAATAGGAACAAATGACCTAGAATGCAGACTAAACTGTAAAAAGCTGGAGGAGAGTGGAGTGAGAAGAATCCGACTTCTGCCGTTCCAGATGAATTATGCCGGACCAACTTCGAAAAAATATCGATTTTGAAGGATAAAATGTTTACAGACTGGATTTGCTGCCATTGAATGGTGGGCTTCAGGTATATTTTCCATTGGCCAGTGAGACATGAATTTAGCCGAGGTTGACAGGCTGTAGGTCCGTGATCCTCGCAAAGAGAACTGCAGATCCTCTGGTGTGTTGAAGGCTTGGCCCTCGCGGACCGACCGAGTCTTAACCCCTTCTCTGGTGCTCACGGCTGCAACACAAAGCATTCTGATCAGCGGACCTGAAGGGCAGTTCAAATACCGCCAGGTCACCGGGGGCCCATATCAACAGAACCAAGGCTTTGTCACCAATCCCACTCAACTTCGAGGATCTTTATGGGAGACAAATCGATCAACTCCTGACTCCATAACTGGTCCATGGCCACAGAGAAGAAAAATACAATAAAGACGTTCTTCTATGAAGCTCTAGCGCTCAACCTTGTATCTCAAAGAAAACATTGAAACTGATAAATGCCTGGTTTCCAATAAACAGGCATCAAACCGTGGAAGGAGGAAACCTTCTTTTACTTTCAAGACAAAGAAAGTGCGCAGTCGACATCAAAAAAAAAAGAAAAGCACAACTGAACATCTCCTCTTTCACAGATTCACAAATGAAGATTTTTAACATGCCCACCTGCCTCTTTCTCTCCTGACACCCAATTAGATATCGGTCCAATTACCTCGGCATACAAACCACAAATCCCTTTAGCTTTTGAACCAGAGCTGCCAAATCAAAGAATGAGTTTGGAATCAGATCAGACTCCCCATCTCCGAGTTCAATCATGTCTGCCGGTACACTACAAGAGAGATGCACCCCCCCCCCCTCCCCATAAGTCAAACAGCAGAGTCGTCAATAAAAATGTCAGGAACCGCTCTGTGACCATCATTCAGTGTGAAAAGGCTTTGATGACATGCATCTCTGATATTTCTTATATCATTCTCTGATGTGCAGTCGTCCTCACACAGTAAAAATTATTTAAAATACGCCTCTCTCTACCAGATTTCTGCTATTTTGCCACTTCGGAATAACGTTTTTCTACCTCCACCTTCTTAACAAGGTTGGTCCTATTGAATCGCACCGTACCGAGAGCACGGGGCGCGAATGCATCTAAAGCGAGACACATTCTGTCTCCGAGTGCACTGTAGCAATATAGGACCAGAGCGCTGGAGTGAAGGGCAGAAAGCTATTGGTGTCTCAGAAGGTCACAGAGGAGGCTTTAATGTCCTCCCATACTCTTGTCGGTATGCCGTGCAGCGCCCCGGCTCTGCTGATAGCGGTCCTCCCCGCTGGGACACAAAGTAACCCTGTCCTGGCTGCCAAGCAGGGACTCGGAAAGCGAAGACGTCAGCTATGCGGCTCCCGGCAGAAACAGTGGCGCGGCGGGAGCGGGAACAGTGGGGTACAGGAATGAGGGGGGGGGGGGGGGGGGGGGGGGGGGGGGCACCTGTTCGCCTCCAGCTAAACATCTACACCAGGGCCCTTGAAAGGAGAGAATAGGTATTTCCGTTTAACACGGAGACATTCTGATTTATGTCGTCCCGGTAGAGCAAAATGGCCACAATGATGGCAGGGGATCAGCAGACATGTCAACCAACACCCCTGGCTCAAGTAGTAGTTACTAAATGTGCTGGGATCCCGACTTAAACCCCGATCCGCCCCCCAAAAAACTTTCTTGTCTGAGTAATTTGAAACAACGTCTCTCCAAATCCACTACCTGCAGTGTTCGGTAATGAGTGTAGGATGGTTGTGCCTGCAAACACTCCTGCTGTCTAAATGTTTAGTGAGTATTATTACACCCTGTATAGACGCATTGTGAAAGCTAGAGTTTAACCGATGGTCACCAACAAAGCAGTATATACCATCATGCATTGCGCTTGCAATGAAAGAAAAATGTCAGATAGATGAGAGGAGAGAGATCCGACACGGCACAGAAACTGTAACAAAATGTTCGTACATTTCCATGTTACTTGTTAGCGTAAAACCTACAAGGCCTTGCGACGAAGTAGGGGGCGTGAATGTGCGAACCAAATGTCATGGCAACTCACAGTTTAATCGAAAAAAGTTGGAGACGTTTCACGCAAAACAACAGACAACCCCAAAAGCAGAGCATCATGTGGGTTCACTCAGAATGTCATGGCAACCCATCCAATAGAATTTGAGAAATTTCAGTCTGGACCAAAGTGAAGGAAGAAAAACAATTTGGCACGGACTGAAATTCCTCAAGACACAAGTGATGGAGCTTTGCTGCTAGCTGCTAGCTAACAAACGACTTTCACCGCACACAAAATGCAGCACACCAAATGTGGATCTGAAGATTGTAACTGTAGAATGCGAAGTTGCACGTAGAGTGGGTTGCAAGAGTGAAAGTGGTGTAAATGACCTTCATTTTTTAATACACATTTTGTTGAAAGTTCAGCCTAATTCAGTATCTACTAAATACATTCACACTATCCGATAATAATATTGTAGGTCAGATTAATTTGAACTGATGCAAAATGGGGGGAAAAAAATTATAATTATGATGCTTGAAATGTTGCTTCAGCTTTTAAACATTTAGGCAGCGGTCGTTACGAACACCGTAACTCTGTTGGTGTCATAACACCGTAAGAACAATGCAGCCGTCCTCGTCTTCTGACTACGCCTCCGTGCCCAAGTCCATGCCAGAGCTCCCCCCTTGAAGCGACTTTTACAAGGTGAGAAGTACCAGATTCAACGCCATTTGAAAACCGAGTCGGCGCATCAGCTGTAGCCATCAATCATACCCCGATCAATCACTGTCACCTGGCCCCCAGCGCCAGCCGCACAGAGTGGTCTCCCTGCCGCGCCCTCGGCATGTAGCCCCCAGGAATGCCGGGTAATGAGGGATGGCAAGGGGGCATCCAGGCATCCAATTACGAGCCATGTTGGGGGGAAAGGAAACGTGCCATGTGAGGCTGTGCGAGCTTGTTTACATTTTACATCCGAGGTATTTCATCCAGAGAAACGGTGGGAAAAAGTGTCTGCGTTTTCCAACATTGCAAGCATCTCTTCAAGGAGTGCGAGAGTCACACGAAGGAGGTGATGCATGACGGGTTTACGACCCTGGAGGGGTCGGGGATTGTCGTTGACATGTTAAGTGATGAGGACACATTGGTCTGGGCTTCATGTCGCGATCACCTGCCAATCAAATGCCGTCGATTTACCCTGACGGCCTTTTCTTTCTATTTCCTGTTGATGAGGTTCGACTTCCGTGATGCGTCACTGTCTTCTTTGTGTGTTATCAGTGAAATGTTATTGTTCACACTGAATTGTACAAACACATATTGCTGTCAGCAAAGTCAAAGGCACATTGTCTCGAACCGGGCACACAGACGGTGTTAAATATCTGAGATCATGAGATTTAGACTTGCAAAGATGTAACGTTTAGGTTAAACCTTGTTTATTTGCTGCACACTATACTCGTGTAATTTGTAGATCTGATGGTTTACCAGTAATTATTCCGTGGGCAGCTGCTTTAATTCAGCTCGAACAGTGAAGACGTGTGTCCTCGGACTAAGTATCTTTTTTTAAATGGCCGCAAATATCACAACCGTGCCACGGAAGAGATGGAGATCTCACCGTTAATCTGTGCTACAAACAGCAACTGTTGGAGGGGGCACCGCAAGGTATTAAGTGTAAATCCTCTCTCCGGAAAATTGTTCACGGGCGCAAATGGAAATTCCATCAGAAAATTCAGGTTCATTTATTATTCATCGTCACCCCCCTCGCCGACGCCTCGCTAGAGGTGATGAAAAACGATGGCGGATGCTCGAGTATATCATGTGGGAATCTAATACATTGCTATCAGAAGCACTGAACTGGAAAAGACAGGATTTAATATGGTATCAGGTCCTAAGTCCCCACTAATTCAATAACATTATGCCACAGATTTATTAGGCATCCATCTCCCATAAACACATCTGCCAGTTTGATGCAGGTCGGGCTGCGACATGTGAAGCATTTCAGAGCTGTTTGCATTGGGATGGAGTGTAACAAATTGTGCTGAATACACCTTTAAAGCGAAGACTTTTAAAGATTCAGTTTTCAATTTTACTTCCCTTTCAAGCGCTCATTTTCAGTTCATACTGTAAATAAATGCAACGTTGTGGACAGTGACTCCGTGAGTCATTTGCAAACTTTTTAAAGGAACCCTCAAAGAAGCCTTTTCTTTGGGACATAAACTATGAAAAAGCGAAACGTATGCTGCTCTTGCCAAGTGATCACAGTCCCTTGATCCGTTATGATTTATAGATGGTAAATGATTTCCCCCCCCCCCCCCCCCCTTGAAATGGACTCATTATTTTTAAAAGAGGCTGCAGTGGACTAGAGGGTGATCTATCAAATCTCAACTGGAGGAATTCCAGACCGGCAGAGGACAGATGTTTTCCTTCAAAAATACTTTTTTCCTTTTCTTTTCTTAAAAATCCATTATTCAAGAACCTAATTCACTTTGTCAAATGTTACATTTAGAGTGTTATTTTGGAATTAAACCCATAATTCCGGGCCCGACGTTGCCGTTACCAGATTACTTCAGAGGCCGTCATATCATCCTCATGTCACCTATCGGAGCAGAACTAACCTCATTACCGAGGAATGTGTCTTTACTCGTACACACCAGCCTCCTGCTCTCCACAATATCTCCCCGTGTCAGGATATGCTTCCTTCTTTGGGCCCTGATTGACGAGAAAAATCACAACTCCGACTCAAGATGCAGCAGTGGATTCCTCTCGTGTTGGCGTTCTGCTCCTGCAAGGCTGTAAAGTTTTAAAAGGTGACATGGGAGTTTCGCAGACGCGCATGATAGTCGCGAGCCATCCTCTCCTCTGGAAGCCATTAGGAGATGTATAAACTGGTTTGATTTGTAGTTGGAGGGGTTAACCCCTCGAATGTCTGCCTGTGGTTCAGGAGAACTTGAAACCCCAGTAGTGAGTGATTGTTTCAATGTAAATGGGGCATGAAAGCCCCTCCATAACTTTTCTTTGGGGTCTTGTCATGTTCGATTATAAATCCCAAAAGTGACTCCTGGTTTTTCAATTGGCACTTTCAAAGAAAAACGGCAGATTTTATTCCTTCAGCTTTCTTGAAGAGGCAATATAACAAATGAAACCTTTGCTTTAGGGATATTGGACAAATAGCCCAAAAGATGAAGGGGGGGGGGGGGGGGGGGGGGTAGTCTGTGTCAACATGATATCTGCTTGTTGTGACAGTGAGGCTGCTGTGTGCACAAACACATGCCCGAGTTCTGTGGGGAGGTATAACCGAGGCCGGAGCGGTGTTGACATCTCCAGCTGTCACCGGGGTTGGAATAAAGATCTGACACCCGCAGCGGTGCAGCGTAGACACCAGCTGGGTCTGGAGCCAGACAAAATGTCTTTCACCTCGCCTATCAACGCCGCCGTTCCCCCTCACTTCACCGCCGCAAAGCCTCGCTGCTCCGCTCTCTTTATTTTACTTTGGTCGTGCAAAAGTTCCCCCGCCCTCGCCCTCCTTTTTACTCTCTTTCTCTCCAATGCACCGCTCTTCCGCCTCAGCACGAGTTCCTCCGTCACTCCCAGCCTCCCTCCCTCCCTCCCTCCATACTTCTCCTTCTTCCTCCTCCCACTTGCAAATCCTTTCCAGTGACACAACACTGATTTTCTGCCAACTTTTCT
This sequence comes from Scophthalmus maximus, assembly GCF_022379125.1. Lineage (NCBI taxonomy): Eukaryota > Metazoa > Chordata > Actinopteri > Pleuronectiformes > Scophthalmidae > Scophthalmus > Scophthalmus maximus. Next base: position 20,214,709 of record NC_061523.1, on the reverse strand, counting down.
TCCCTCCTCGAACATCAGTCTCTGTGGCACAGTAGCTCTTGACTTTTGTGATGACTTCATACCGCCTCTCTTGGCTTGGGTGGCGGTCAACTCGAGCGGAGAATGAGGACTCTTGGGAGTCGCAAGTGTTTGTCTGCTGCAAGTAGCGCAGGGGATGCCCTTCTAGCACATTTGAACGTATAGCCTCCACATTTTTACCCTCCCTGGCCAACAAGAAGTGACTGCGCTGAGCACAGGAAAGTGCGTGGGTTTGTCATACAGAAGTATCCTTTTTGATTCTTGCGAGCAGCTGGGGGGAAAGCAAAACATCAAACGGTTGAGATCATGGGAACGTCAGTTTTGTGATCTTTTTTTTTATATAAATGTAACATCAGTGTTTTTTCAAGCTTATACATTTTTTGTTTTGTTGTTGACTGCAACAATATAAAGATGACATAAGTATCCTCTCCAACCTTTTCACAGAATTCCCAAAGTTGCCGAGACAAACTTGCAGTTGTGTACAGTTAACTTGGTGATCGTCTTTCCTTTGTAGGTTCAAAGGGGCAAAGCTAATCCGTGTGAATCTCCCCTCCTTCGAGGCAACCAAAACAGGAGGATATAGCTTGTTATTGATACTTGTATATTGCATATGACCCTTTGTTAATGGAACATAAACTGCCACCCAAAAGATGTCAGTTATGAGACAAGAGACTTTTGACTAGTGATCTTAGTATCCCACTAGTGACCAAGTTAGTTAGGTCAGAGTATGTTGGCTGTTAGTCCTATCTGAAAGAATAGTTTGGCAACTAGGCCTTCTGAATAGAACCTGAAACAGGGATGCAAGAATACCTGGTTACAGTTGAGCTGTTTTCATACATGAACCCCGGAAGATTGTCCAGAATTTTGTCTCTGGAGTTTGTCCTTTCGAACAGGATGAATGCAGCAGGAGAATGTCCGAGTCAGATGCACACACATTCTGTGGCGTCTGTACATGTAGGACGCAGGACGTCCCCATAATTTACGCTGTGAAAAGCAGTTTTTTTTTGTTTACAGTCATCAACACGCCAACTCGCTGTGAATTTCCCGGCAGGAAAAGTTCTGTCTTACATACAGGCCCCTCCGGAAAAAAAGTTCTCGAGAATGTCAGGACTTCAGTGCATGTCTGAGAGCAGCATGTACAATTGACAATTTCTTTCTTGGATATGGATACGAAAGTGGAATGTACTGTATACGGTATAGTATATATATTACACCGATGGAAATTTGAGGCAGGGGGTTTGGATTATAAAATGGCTGAAGACATACATTCTCAAACCATCCTGCAACATCCAGTCGGTATAGGAAGGCATCCTCCTGCCCCGACTCATAAAATCCGACTGAGAGTTTGATACTTCTGAACATTTCAGAAATTGCACAAGTTGCACTTTGAAGGAGGCATGCGATGGCTACACCATTATTTAAACTTAATCTGTCAATCATTTCAGCCAGAGCAGCTCTGTGGGAGAGGCTCTGCAACCACAAGGTATCGTGGCCTTTGCCAGTGCATATTTATGTTCCAGCTTAAAAATTGTGTTGAGCACTCGCTGCGTTCAGCACGTCTGACACATCAAAGAACATTAGTGGAGGCATCGGGGAACATACTGTAAGAGTGAAGTGAGATCCTCATGCGGGCAGGTAACGAGAACACACTATCAGGATTTGAGAGAACCAGAGACAAATAATCCAGTTTCACGTCACCAAGGTTTCAAATGAAAGTTCATAGGCGGAAGATGCAGGTTATGAAAAGAAACCAGTTCAACGAAATGATTAAATTCAACAGTGCTAAAACTAACTTTGTGCACAGACGCATAGTGGCTTGTCGATTATTTGGATTGGATTAAGAAGATTTGTACATTCTGGTTCAGTTATTAGGATTTGTAATCTTGCAAACGTCTCGATTAAAGGAATTGCAGGTCCACAGGCTACTTGTTGCTCCATTAGATTTCCCACCAATCTTCCTGTGATAGCAAAAAAGTTGCAAAATTAGGTGGGACATTTTTGGTATAATTTTGTCGGGGTGGTCTATTATAAGTTTCTTATATCTGTATAATGGGATATAACAATAAAGGAATTTTGATAGGAACATCTATATCAAACCTAAGCTATAGGGTTGTCTATCGGCTCTATCTCTGTCATGTTGAATTCTTTATCAATCAGTCTCGGTAAACTTTGGAAGATGTTTAATGGATTCATAATGGAGCGTGCGTATGTGCAGTAATTCTACGTCAGCTGCCGAGGTACATGTCTTGTCGCGGCGGGAGAGAATTGGCCGTGTTGGCGTTGACGAGAACAGTTGAGCAGAGTGGGAAAGGAATGCCTCCAGATTTCATTTGCACAGCCAAAAAATGCTGATGCGGCGGTTAAACGAATGCAGACGAAGAAGCTGGAGAAAAGAGTGAAATCATGATCTAAGTCTTGACGTGGTTCGCAGACAGATTTTTGTGGTCACCCGGCAGCGTTACAGAAGCAATTCCCAGTTTCAGCTCCTTTCCCCCCAAATGTTTTCCTATCCCCCACCCCGCTCGTACACTTGCGTTTTATGGGGCTCGTATTCTGCGGCCCGATGCCTTAAATTGGGCTGATGTAGAAGAAATTACTTAAATGAACTGGATCCAGGTTGATCAGGATTTAGGGCAGTGCATGCTAGGTTCTTTTTTTTCTTTCTTCAAGATGATGATGGTAGTAAATCCTCAAGCATGCTCTTTAGTGCTGTTAGAGATTTTGGGAATTCAGGGTTATTTGGCTGCTGCACTGATTTTTTTAGAATGGAAAAAAAAAATTAGTTGTCTAAGGAAATTGGCCCCTCAGAGAGTCTAAGAACTCGCAGTCCAAAGTAGTGGACCACTGTCATAAAGTCACTACCTCACTGGCTATGCAAATCATTTTAGACCCCTTTTGACCTGCTTGGCTTTTATATACGAATGAGGGGGAAGAGTCTTTGCTCTAAGCCTTTTAGTGACAGTGACTCTGGGCCTCGGGCCAGCAGTTATGACTGATGGAGAGAGTCGTCTCCTCAGCTGTACCCACCCAGAGAACAAGCTAAAGATGTAGAGGCCAAATATAGAAGGCTATTTCTCACCCCGACTTGATGGATTACTCTAAAGCCAAACTATGTACAGAGCCCAAAGGGGTAAAAATGTAACATTCATAAGGATGGGTGTCTATTATCATACACAGTAACTGCACCGCTTTTGTTTTTTTTTCTCTCTTCACCTTTTCATTTTATGTTGGCCCGCCACATTGCAATAAGTTTCTTTCGGCACATGGAGATCATTGTAAGACTCCCCGGCTCTGCAACTCGAATAAGACCTCGAGCAAATTGTGTCAGAAGCCAACAAAGCTGGTGGCGTTTGTTTTGAAGGCTGTCTGCTCCCCAACTTATGCAGTCTCCTTAGCCGGGTTTGTATTCTTTGGAGCCGAGTCCAACCAGATGTTTCTTTTTGAGCGACTGAAACTGATAGCTCATGACACAGTGTCATTTTTCACCGCCGTATCTCCCCCCGCTCCACTCAACACCCACATAATGCCTCATTTCTGCGAGCGGAATCAATACGTATTTTGAAGTAATATTCTCCGGGAACAATTTTTTTCGCTACGTGGCTGGCATCTTTAAAACTGTCTGAAAGCGATCTTTCAAGAGCAAAGCCCCGCGTGGGAGGATTTGGCTGCGAGTGGGGGGAAAATGCGAATCAAACGGGGCAAAGATCAATATGATTTTCAAACAACGCAACGGTAATTCCTGCTGTCTGTATGCGGCACACTCAAAAGTGAATCACTCGTGCTCCTGTGTGGGTCTTATGCGCTGCCCTTTTTCTCATGTTCCCATATATCAGCTCCACAACAGGCGATAAGAAAATAACGCGGCCGCAAAAGAATATGGCGCGCTCCGTTGGAGGTAACGATTGACCTTGTTAATTAAATGAGAACAGCCACTATTTCATGGCATTGAACTGTTAAAGATTGCACACACACACATTGATACACTTGCACGGTGAACCACAAGAATCAATACTCCGCCAAGAGGGAGATCAAAAATTGCTTGATGAAACGGTTTTGTTTGCTTTGCTGTCCACAACTTCCCACTCCCACTGCTCAGTGGCCTCTGTGGTATGTTTGTATCTTTTAACACTATGGATTTATGGATGCCTCGGCATTGTAAATCATCTTGAAAATCAAACATCCACATGCTCTGTGTCATACCACAATGTCCAAAAAAATACCTCAACTTTCTTTTTTTCTTCTTCCAGGAACAACTCTGCTTCTCTCGTGTTTAAATCAAAAATAGCGCGTCTGAGGAGAAGTCGGTTCAAAGCCACGCTCGTCGCAACAATACGGCGAGTTAAAGGTCCCAACAGATGCCGCACCGCTTCCCGAGCAGCAAGACAAAAGAAATGACAGCGGTGACCTATAACTCTATTATGAGGACCTTTGCAAATTGTTGGTGTTGCGTTCTAAAAATAAATGGCATGGATATCCCTTTGAACAACGTCGCACAAGTGGCTCCTGTTTGCCAGTTTCATTCTCTCATCAATACTTGTCAAGTCCAGCTTCTTTTATTGGAACACAGCAGTGGAACTGGATCCCAGTAAGTAAAATAATATATCTTTTCAGGACATGATGGTCGCAATCCAAAAAAACCCATTATAACACGTTCACAGCTTTTGAGAAAATGTCAGAAGGGTTAGGAGCCAAAATGTGATTCAAACCAAGAATATACGTGTTGTTGTCCTGACGCTGGGACCGGAACATCGTCCGCTCTGTGCTCCTCCCTCTCAGCGGGTCAAGTTCGTGCCCCCAGCACTTGTCGCTCATCTGTTCTTTAAAGTGTCAAGGTCAAGCTTGACTCAAGTATTTCACAAGGAGACAACATACCTGCAGGCCACTCGCACCGGTTATCCACACAGCAGACATTATTTGGCCAAAATGACTGTCCAGAGAAGATGATTTCATTCAAACAGACACAGCCCAGACCGATGAAAAGTGATACGTGTGTTTTGTCTTTGTGATTTTTAAAAAAATCCTAATTTCATAAAGTTTTGTTTGTCAAAAAGAGTCTGAAGGGCTTGACCTCATAACCTCCGGGAATCTCTTTAGAGCAACTGTCTTTGGAATTCTGTTTTCAAGCTTTGTCCCTCAACGGCCCCAGCAAACAAACACAATCTTTTTTAGCAACACCCATACACTTTTGTCTTTTAGCACTTAAATTCAAGTGAAAGATATACAAACTTGCTTTGCTCTTGATGGGCCTTGTGTGCGTTTTTGCGTGCGTTCTTTTGCAACTTAAATTTAGCCCAGCGTCCTAATCCCCGGCATTGTTCTGCCCGGTCGGGAACAATGCGAGACATGTTTTTTGGGTGCACAGCGCTCCCAGCTTCAACGTGGACAGTCGGGCCCAGTCCAAGTTCACCCAGCGCCACCGTGTCATCTGCCAGACACGGGGATGACTCATCGCACAACTGGAAATCAAGGGGGCCGCGGTGTCGGGTGTCCCCTGCGCCTCCGGAATAACCAATCAATGTCAAGAAAACAGAGTGAAGCGCAAATTAGCCCCGCACAACTGGACATGGGAGATGTATGTGTGAAGTATTGTTTTCAGGCTCCACAGAAAAATGTGCGTCGGCCCTTTTTACATAACTGCAAAGAGATGATTTGTAACAACCGGAAAATGTCATCTCTCATTCGTTTTAATTGACAGACTAAAAACTAAGAGAATATGAATCATATTATTTGCTCTAATCTAGATTTCATGGTCTTCCTCTGTTCCCCTATTTTTCCAAAACAAGGGGAAAAACTCTGTCATGGAGTCCCGGGGGACAGCGCCGCCGCCGCCGCCGCCACACCCGCCGCAGACGGGCTCTTTTAACGCACGCCTGGTCCGCCTCGCCCTCCTCAAAACAATAAAGGGTTAAATTTCATTTGTTTTCACACATGTTAATCTCTGCTTGTAAAACTTACACAACCCCGAGGAGGTGTGCTCATACAAAAATTCCTCAGCGGGTTTGTCGGCCGGCGAGTGCGTGGCCGGAGTGAGTGAAATTAATGAAGTCTGTAATGGGTTATCAAAGACGGGAACTCGATATCTGTGGCGGGGAACCCCACCTGTTTATGGGGAGACGCACTTGGTCCACACACACACACACACACACACACACACACACACACACACACACACACATCACAGTCTGTCAGAACAAAGAATTGCAGGTGGGGGTCCCCTGCTCCCCCAATGCCAGAACAACAGGTGGATAGGCATTTTTTTATGATGTCTGCCCTCTCCATGTGTACTTTTCATGTGGGGCAACATGACACTTGAGAATTTCCTGCCAGAAAACAAAGACAGACGGACGGAGAACCGTATACCTTTTAGTGAGGGAAATGTTCCCGTCTCAGACGGCGGTCAGCATGTGTCAGTTGTTGTCCCTCGCAACCGACGCTGATCTCTGCTGCTTCTGCGTCGAACGGTAATTCGCGGACTTCAGCGCCGTCTGAGTGAAAGTAGCACACTGGCTTTACTTTTCTCTGAAAAAAAGTCATTTTCCGACCGGCCCTTCCAAGGGGAAAACTCCACGTTATTTTAATTGGCACCGGCAGCAACATTTTTATTTTGCGATAAACAGGGAATGGTGTTGTTAGCATGATCACCAAAAGCCGCAGCCGACGACACAAAGACCGAAAAAACTAAATCGTAAAGGTGCTAAATGTTAGTTGTTGTTTTTTTTTACGCTGCTGAACGTGGTTTTGCTCTCGGAGTCAGTGTTGGTGAAGATTGCTTCTTCAGCCACGTCTGCATAATATCAAAGATAAGAGGTTATGAAACACACTGCTAGTTTACGGCTGACTGGACGCTACAGAGACTCGCTATCCTAGAGCGGCGAGACAGGCTAGCCGGTTAGCACGCTAGCTTAAGCCTATCAGCATCCGACGAAAAGTAGCATACTCTGATGCTTTTACATCTGTATGAATGTCAAATAATGTACCTAATCAAATAAGCAGAGAAAAATACATGTGCAAAAATGAGGTGACATTGGTGTTGCGTTCCACCCCCGGTGTCTCTTTTAGCGAGTAAGGGACCGACGTTTGATGCTGTACTGACAACGTTAGTAAGCTGTCAGCATGCTAACGTTGGCTATAATAGAAAACCTTACAAACCGCACCTTTAAATCGAAAGAAATCAAAGATTTTTTTTAAAACTTTTCTTTCAGAGAGTTACATGAGAAGGTCGAAACAACTCTCAATATATGTAGGCTAAATATATTTGCCTATCTGTTAGCATACCTTAGCATAAAGACGAGCTAGCCTGGTTATGGCCGAAAAAACTACAACCCAGCAGCACCGTTTAATGCTCACTAATTGATATCTTGTATGTCTGGTATTTAACCTGAACAAAAACCCAAAGTGTAAAAACAAGTTAAGGTTTTATGGAAATAGCCGCTGCTAATTGGCTAACGCCCTAGTTAACACGCCGAAAGAGTTTGAGATTAGTGGCAAACCCTGATTGGAGAATTGTAATATTTAACATGGTGCATCACATCTGTACCTCTTTCCCTCTCTCCGAGTTTCTCAGGTTCCTCGGCGGATGAGCGAGAGGCTGTTTACAGATGGATTACTGCAATGTTTCTATTGCGTGCGCGGGCGATGTGACGTTCTGGTGTAAGGATGTGCTGACACTAAGGGTGCAGGAAGAAAAACATTGGTTTTAATTTGAATCCTATTTGCACAATTTTTCGTTTCTAAATGTGAAGTTCAGTAACTTAAGTCCCATTAAGGATCCTGCATCCCTTAAGTCGATGAATGCATAGTGGGTTTTCACGAGGTGACAATTTCCAAATTTTTATGAACTGGTCGTCTCCATCTGAGGGCCTATTTACCTCCCATTACTTTACCTACAAGTCAACCACGCTGGGTGTTTACCGTGGGCACGCGCCAGTGGTAGTCGGCCAAATGGCTGGATATGTGGAACGCTTCACTGAGCAGCCAAAGTGTAGGTAACACCCCTCCAAAACCACTTGGAAAATAGCACAGAATTTCCACTCCACATGTATTCTGAATATCAAACCACTGCAGCCTCTGCTACATATGGCCCTTTCCTCAGCTAATAAGTATAAAGTTACTGTTGATCTGTAGAATATCAGAGTTATTTGCACTACATGTAATGCCAGCTCTGTATTTACTGTGATAGTTTTTTGGGGGGGGTCTAAGGAAACAGATCAATATTATTTAATGCTTAGAGCTTACATGTTGAGTTTACTACACCTCCAGTGTCATCAAAACAAGAAAGTCTTATAAATACCACTGTGGCAACAGTTCAAACTGGACATGGTGTTTTTTCATATCTTTGTCAAGTAAAAGTTAGGGTTTAAGGTTAGTTCTGATTAATATCATGTATCTATCATTATTTCCACATCAAGTATAATTGTATTTTGACGATCATTTTTTGTAAGTTGACATACAAGAAGATTCTGTAAAGCGGCATCAATTTCATCTGTAGCCGTCACCGTATTTCTGTAGCCATCCTTCTGGCTCACGGCCGCAGGAATATGACGACCCCACTCTTATAATCCCCTATCTGCTAATGCTAAATAGTCCAACATGAAGATAAATCGTGCGAGATAATATTGCAGCTGCAGGGAGTGCTGCGCTCCATAACCCAGACACGCGGGCCAACGCAAACTCCAAAACGTAGAAAACCCAAAGGAAAATAAAACAAGCTCTTTCAACACGCTCACACTGCAGTTACATGTCATTAAAAAGCTCAACAATTATGGAAAACCATATTTCAGTTGTAATAGTCCACTTGATACTTGTGGCATTGCACTCGTATTTCATTGCTAGAGCCTGGAACGGGCTCTTGTGATTCACTCCCTGAAATGCAAACAGGCCTTTTGTATTTTTATCTTCTTGTAAATTAAGCCAGAGCAGACCTATTTATTTTTTTTGCCTTTAAACTTGAAATATTATTTCAATCAGGTCTATATTGTTTATTCTTTGCAAAAAAAATCATTGTATTTGGTAACAGTCCAATAAAATGAATATGCCATTTTAAACTGGATATGAGATTAAATGTACTAATAAAAATTGGTCTTAATATAGAAATGCGACCATCTCATTAAAACATGCTCATCAACAAGGTCATTTTTCAGTTGTGTGTGTTGTAACCATGTTTCCCGACTAAACTTTCCATTCGTTTTCCGAGCGCCCCCCATCCACCCCCCCCTACTTTCCATCCCACTGAACTGCGGAGCATGCACTAATACTCCGGGCTCATCATATTATGTCCCTTTAAGTTCATCTATATACAGTGTGTCCTACATCACTGTACAGAAGTGCTAATCATTTTCAGTTCCAGCCCTACACTACAATCAAAGTTAAGCTCAGTCGTAGGCCAGAGTTAGTTACCCTCTGGGTTATTTTTAGGTCCTCCTTGCTAACTATCTGCCTCTTGGACTTGATTGGAGATTAGCGCTGTTTTCATTCTGGCGCTGAGTAAACATCCTTCCACTTATTTTGAAGCTCTGAATCCTCCCACTGCGGCTAACTGGATGGGCACCTGCTATTTTTGGGGAGGAGATGTCGAGGGGTGTTCTAAAAGAGAGACGGGCTGGTTTTACACTCTGATCAGAATCTATTAATAATATCTGTGCCTGTGTATGGAAGGGGGGGGGGGGGGTGTTCTTCTGTGAGTGATGATGTGTGTGTATGTGGCGTGTGTATATATGCATGCTGAGTATATGGGTGTGTATTTCTGTCAAGCAGACAAACTGAAAACTGACACAAGTACGTGTTGAAATATAACTACATGCTGTAGCGTTTTTGACGTTTGGAAAAGTGGTTAATAATTTTTCTGGTCTAACTGTTAAAAACATTTTTTTTTTTTTTAAATTGCAAAATCTTTCTTTTTCAATCATAACACATAACACACGTTTTGCTAGCAAGTTCAAAAACTTGTTGTAAAATGTGTTGATTTCTACAAAGAATATTCTTGGTAGCGTTTTTCTCATTTGTAAATCAAGAGTATTGTAGTGCTGGTTATTTTTCTTATCTAAAAAAAAAGTAGGCGAGTAGTTGTCCAGAATTTCTTGCCACCCCCCCCCCCCAAAACAGTGATGTCACAGCAGGTGTTTGCGGTCAGCTGTTGTGACATCACTAGTTGGGCACTGGTCTGTGTACAAACCGCTTGAAGCTGTAGTGTTCTGCTGCAATAGAAAGTTGCATGAAGGCGAGATTCAGCTAATCAACCTTGCCGTTCAAACCAGGAAGACAAAAGTATCACCAACGAAAGATCAACGTGAAGTCCCACTAGGAAGTACAACACTGTCACTGGCAATACTCAAAGATGTAGACTCATCACAAAAAGAGAATTGTAAGTATTTGCGTAGTCAAATGGCTCTATTAAAAAAAAAGAAGCCGACATGACAGAGTGAAGCCAAAACATCTTGATCGCCCCCTGGTGCCTGGCTGCAACATAGGTCATTAACCCCTCCTCCTCCATGTCAGCGGAAGGGACATAGGCCGAACAACAAAAGAGTGTACGACAAACACGTTTTTTAATTTTTAAATTTTAGCTCGTTCTTATCACGGTGAAGTATGTCCAATTGCTCATCTTTCTGATCAGATGGATTTTAAGCGGTTATTTGATGCAATGAAAATGGGATAGCTAATACTGCCTCGCGATTGGTCAGGCGGGCGTATCGGAGGGACCGCAGCAGCGTGTAGCTCTTGACGATCACCGCTGTGCAGACTTTGGTTCCTTGACGACGTCACCAGCGCAAGGTGGCAGCGCACGCATGCGAGATTCTTCGGCTTCATTTTTATACAGCGGGAGGAAGTGGACATGTGTCGTCCGTCTTGATATACAGCCACCGGCTTAGGCCCGGATCTAACAAAATGGTAGGCTAAACTGCTATGAAAACTGTGCTGGTATAGCCGTTGCTATAGCAACGAAAAGTTCAGCTGAAAGCTGCTTGGGCGGCAAAATTGCATAAAAATCCAAACACTCAGAAAATGAAAGATAGGTAGAAATAATTTTTAAATCAAAGAGGTCATGTGAACAGTGCTTCTTGTGCTGTGTGGGTGAGCACAGGCCTGACAGCTGGTCTGCTGCAGGACTGTGAAGGTTATGATCACAGTTCACTGATTTCTATCTCACCACTCACCCAGGCAATATGGCCCCAAGACCCCTGCTCAGACCCCTCAGACAGCTGGACCGTGGTTCTGGTTTCACCACTATAGTTTAGTCAGTAACACTACAAACTGGAGTCGGCGACACTTGCCGTCCATCCGTGTTCCTGTGCCTGAACGCCCCCACGCAGACCTATCATATACTTTGTAAATAATGATACCGACACTGAAAGCAGTTATAGTATAGTAAAGAACGGAGAGGCCAAGAGTAAAAACCTTTCTGCCTCGGCCTTTTTCATTTCATGACTAATGTCGATTTTTTTTTCCCCCTCAAACCCCCCTCCCCGCCCCCCTCCTCTTTCCCCCCACCCCCCTTCCCCCCTCCTACTTTCTCCACTACTTTCTCCTGCCCCCGTCGCGCCAGCTGTGGTCTGCACAAAAACTGATTTTCAGAGTGTTAACCACCATGTTCTTCCTGCCGACGGCAGGATTTCATTTGCAGAGCACAGGGGGCCAATATCTAGGGTAATTCCCGGGGTTTAGTGCCACTGATCTCTTCCCGGCTCACCTTGGGGAGAAAAATTAAAGTGGCGATAAGGCCTCACCCTGCCCGAGACCGTGTTCACCCTGTGCTGCCCGCCGCCTCACTGCTGTCAGCTACTGGGGGCTCACGCACAGACGACACCCGGTCCGTCTCAATTTCACCGCGTGTGAGCATTTTGTACAGAAACTAAAAAAGCGAAAATATCACGAATATTTTTCAACATTTAAGTAAAAAGTTATAGACAAATCAATAATTTTTTTCATTATTTGTACTATTACTTCAAGCGTCAAAGCTACTTAAATTACCGTTTCAAAGTAGAGTAATGATGAAATTGTTTTACAATTTGGGATGTTCAGTTGGTTCAATAAAGACTCATCACTGTCTTTACATGTCAGCAGCGGAATAGTTTGTGTTCAATTGTCTCTTAATGTGATCAAGCTAATGTGAATATCAAACTTTCATGTTGTTTACAGCAGGGTGTTACATTAAAATAATATAACTACCATTCCCGGTGATTGGCACTTTGCCTTAAATAGGTTCTTGTAGAAAGCTTCAATTTAACTTATAAATCTGGGAAACAAAAGGATGACAAAAAAATAAATACTTTCATGAGTAATAACAGCTACACTGGCCATTCATTTCTCTACAGTACCACGTATTTGGATGTAATGTCATAGGCAGTTAACAGTGTGTGTGTATATACAGTATATCAGACACATATATGGTTTAGATCCAAGTGGTAATTGCTTCAAGCCACATACTTTCAGATAAGTGTTATCTGCAAATATAGTATGTGTTTTTCACTGTTGAAAAGAATCCAGATATGATGAAGAACAAATCCAGTAGTTTCTGTATGTTTCCATCTTCCCCGCAGCAAATTACTTTCCTACCATTTAATAAAAACCATGTCCAATAAATGTAATTCCCCCCCCGTGAATGTGACACCTACAAAAATCCTAATTCAATTTCTAAATGTGTTAAAACTGACAGCTTTCCATTTAGAGGAGTGAGAGACACATTAACTAATGAAATGTCAAAGGATTGAGTCACTTTTTAATTATTTTTTTTCACAATCCAAAGTAAAAGGGGGGGTAGAATATGTGATTTCCATGTACAGTATTTTAAATAAAATATAAAATTGGTTTCAGGGGTGCTTATGAGGAAATTAAAAAAGAACAGAAAAAGTTTCCTCTGTGGGCCGTTCAAGGACATCGCTCGTCATCGCTTTGGTTGTGTACCTCAACTTTACGAGGGGAGCAATTAAAGGCAAAGTCTTGGGTACAGGAAACACATACTTCCAAGCAGCCTCTCATACGGACCGTAACTATTTATTTTTCAATTCTTTCTTCTTCTTTTTTTTTGTCCCTCCCTCTGAGACTGTGAATCTCCAATGGATGATCAGGAAGTAGTTGAATGATTGTTATGCCTCTAAAATTAATCTTGAGTCCTTTTTAATAGCGTCCCCTATCATTGCTAATGATTGATTAAGAACTGTGGGGTTGGGGGCGGTGCTGAACTTTTTGGGAGTGGGAGATGCCAGACAACATCTGAGACCATCGGCTCTAAAGAGGAGCGAAATATAGGGAGTAGAAATATCAATAATCCCCTGACACCTCCATGCCAACTCTTTTTGAAACTATCACACACACACTTTATTCCTTCACGCTGGGGGTGGGAGGCCCCGGAAAAGTATTTCTGCACATCAGGGGAGCGGGGGGGGGGGGGGGGGGGGGGGGGGTTTAGTGTGGGTTTAAGTGAAACCAAATGAGCTGCTGTCTCCCGGATTAAATGCATAAGTTATTGTTTCTTTTAAAAAAAAAAAATCATACATGACATGACTGTTAGATTGACATTTTACCGTACAGAGTATACGCTGCAATGTGTTTCCAATCGGCGGGGGGACGTGAAGCCCACGGTGGGGCAGGCACGCCGCCCTTTGAAACGATGCACCAGGAGGAAAAACATAAACAAATGTTTGCCACCAGGCACGTTCAAACCCCCCCCCCCCCGTCCCCCGTCCCCCCTTTCACCGCCCGCCCCGACCCCCGCGCTCCACAGAAAGCCGCAAGCTCACATGTGACACATTATCAGGGAGGCAGAAAACATGTTTTTGGAATTAAACTATTACAAGCCCTCCAAACAACATAAATTTCCTAATTGGGTCCTTTCACAACATTTACATATTGCCTTTCTTTTTTTGGGGGGGTGACCGTCGAGTAGAGGTGTCCCATGGAGGTGAAGCTTTTTCGAGGAGCCTCCTGGTGAAGAATCACGCTGGGACAGAACCACGGCGGGAGGAAGAAGAGCGGCCGCGTCGACACACGGAGCAAAAACAAACAGTCTGACTTCTAAGCCTTGGCAGACCCTGCTGATGGGTCTCTTGGTTTCTCAGCTTTCCTCCCAGATGCCTTTTTTAAGCCATTTATTCTTTTCTTCTACTGGCGCTCTTGTTTTCTTTCTTTCTTTGCACTGCTTTTAGGGCGCGCGTGTGTGTGTGTGTGTGTGTGTGTGTGTGTGTGTGTGTGTGTGTGTGTGTGTGTGTGTGTGTGTGTGTGTGTGTGTGTGTGTGTGTGTGTGTGTGTGTGTGTGTGTGTGTGTGTGTGTGTGTGTGTGTGTGTGTGTGTGTGTGTGTGTGTGTGTGTGTGTGTGTGTGTTCTCCAATAATCCCCACAGTGATGGAAGGAAAAGAGAGAAGGGAAGGGACAAAGACAGAAACGGAGGGATTCGAGGCACAGTGTGAAAGTGGTAGCGGGCTCCTTAAAATGCCATTTTCAATCAGCTGCGCGCTCCATTTCGAAGACACAATCGCGCACACATGCCCGGTTGCACAATGCTGCCGTGAGAACACACACACACACACACACACACACTGTAGCTAATGTGAACTGATACTCTCCGAAATGGCCAATTCCTGCCGAACCCCAAATAGCTTCACTCGGCACTTTAACAGCTCCTCACTTTCCCTGTCAAGTTGAGCAAACACAGACGTCACGACTATCAGAGGAGTCGTCCCTCGCCCTGTATCTCTCTCTCTCTCTCCCTCCCCTGGCCACTTCTGAGACGCTGCCGCTTCTGGGAAACTCAATCTATTGTTTGATGTGAGCAGACGGATTGTCTTCCAAATACTTTGTGTAAACAACCCTCATTTTAACCCTTCCCCAAAGTGTGACTTAATAAAGATGAAAACACGAGGTGTCCGTTTCCTCCTCCTCCTCCTCCTCCCCCCCCCACCCTCCCTCCACGGAGGAGGCGGAATGGAAACCACATGCGCAAATACACCCCGGTGCGCGGCGCTAAGTGTGTTGCACGAGGGAAGAAACAGTAATCAGATTGGTTTCCTGTGACAAACAATAACATTTATTTTTAAAAAAACCAGCGGCGTTTTTTCTCAGGCGGGGGGCAGGAGCTCCCACGGTAATCAGAGCCAGACTGGTGCTGGCTCCGGGACGATGGGATGCTGCTACCTAGGCTGTCTGTGGACTGGCCGGGGGCCGAGTGGGAGGTCACACGGCCACTGGTGTGGGACAGCGCGGTGTCGCTGCTGCGAGGAAAAGCTTCAGTTCTTGAAGAGGATTTGACGGGGACAGAGATCATTGGGGGCGATTTTAAATAGAGGCTTTACCAGCTGAGGCTTTAATTGCAGCTCAAGTATTTGAGTTTTGAATTCACATCTGGCCTGAAGTGGAGGTGCTTTGGCATCAAGATTTGAGAGTTAAGAATATGTTAAATAATTTTCCTGTCCACAATTGTTAATTGCAGGTGCTTATTTAATGGGGTACAGTGAAATATTCTCAAATTGGCCTGGCTGATATATATGTCATTCAGGATTGGCTAATTGCAGATACATAAGCATTGGTATATCTGCGGCCCGATGAGTATTGCAGTACGGAAAATGCCAAAATATTTTCAAACTGCCTTAGGAATTAAGATCCCATCACATAAACTATCCATAACAGAGCAAAGGCGAGTATTTAAAAGAACCAAATTAACACAAGTGTGTGTCAACCAAAAACTTTTAATATGTGCTCAACAATGAAAGTCAAAAACTATTTCTGGGGCTATATTGAATTAAACATGATCATCACAGTCCTTGAAATGACGGTTATTGATAAAAAACTGATAACAAAATGAGTAATTTGAGGCTTTTTAAGTCTGTAACCGACGGAATGGTTCTACTGTACTGAATCTCTCTTTTTTTTTTCATATTTTGCATACCATCATACGTGTTACGATGAGAAAATATGGTCTTGATTACAGCCATGTTGCATATGTTGGCATATACAATATTAATGATCTTGTGAAAAGAATCGAGAATAAAGGTTTTGAGTTATTGGGACGACATTTTACCGAATCGAGAATAAAGGTTTTGAGTTATTGGGACGATATTTTACCGCTCGCTGCGTGTCTGTCTCGAGCGGGTCCCTGCGAGGATCCCCTTTAATTATTTAATGTGAAAGCTTATCCCCGGTTTCCCTCTATTTTCATAATGAGTGATGGCTTTGGTGCCCCATGTAGCTCAGATTAACTGCGATCAAGTGGAGGCCTGTGGGAGCTCCCAGCATGCTTACAGTCCCTCAGCAGACAAACGCGCCGGCGATGATGGATCACACGGTTTTCATCACAAACTCATACGAGCGCCTGCTCGCCTCAACTTAAGAGGCTCCTGACCGGAGAGCCCCCCCCCCCCCCCCCCCCCCCCCCCCCGTTGGGGTGATTTCAGCTGGACAAATTTCAAACTCCTGCAGGAGTGTCTGCCGGCTGCGAGGGGAGTGGCCGCGAGGCTCATCTGCCTCTTATTACGCAGTCCAAATTGAGTACGTACACAGTGGATGTGTTAATGGATCGAAATGTGGAGCGGGGACATGGCGTGCAGTGCCGGGTCGGAGAAGCCTGTCCCGCAGCCTGTTGAACTGCCAGGGACTCTCGGTGTACCTCGAGCTATTATGTCTCGTGTTCCGTTACTTGGCAGCGTTCGGATAAAATGTCGAGATATATCCGTCTTATTTATTTACGCGCCGCACATGTGAGCGTTTTCCCTGCAGAGACGACATTGAGAACTTCAGAAATGTACAGTATTTTCTCTTCTTACTTTCACCTTTGTGGCCTGATGATGTGTCCTAGAATTGCATGCCAAATGCTAATGTTGACTTCAGTAGATACCGAAGTCGTGGCCCAGCTGCCGTCTCGCATAAGCGTCACGGCTTTACAAAACGGGAATTTGCTGCAAAGAATATCACCGCAGCCCCTGAAAAGTTACCAGGCTGCTAAAGAAAGAGCTCTGTCCTTACATTTAGCTTCTGTGGATGTTCCACAACCTCACCCTGTTGTGTGATTCGCAGAACTTGTGATGGAAATCGATTAAAAGGAATGTGCTTCTTCGAAGTCCACCGGCCAACTTGACGAGCGGATGAGGGGGGGGGGGGGGGGGAAGTGAAGTGAAGTGAAGTGAAGTTTGGGACGCTGCGCGTGAGTCGGGCGAGCATTGCCCTGCGAGCGCCGTGCAGCGGCGGCCGCAGCTCCGGCAGCCCTGTGGCCGGTGTGGAGAAGCCCTCGCGGCCGCAGTCGGTGCCAGCTGTTTGATACTGTAGCTCTGCATGAGGAGAAAACCTCGCCGAGCCCACGATGGATCATGCACGACCGCAACACTTAAATATAGAAGCGCGGGCAGTAAAACTGCAGCTACTGTATTCTACCGGGAGCTGGTGGCCGAGCCCGCAGCGATTGCTATCGGGCCTTTTACGGCAACTCATTTCATGTGCATATTAAAAAACGGAAGAGTTTCTTTTCAATTCAGCAGCACGTCGAAAGGCACTCTCGCTTCACCACTTGATCGTTTGCTCAGCGTCGACACGTTTGCGTCCTCGTCACATCAAGAGACGATGCAACCCAGCAGCAATTATCTTTCACCATATTTGCAGTTAAGTTAGATTTTCTGAAGTGGATTCATACTAGGAGAGATATCTCGACCTCTGCCCTTTCAAAATGCATCTCTCTCTCCCGAGTTTACAGAGCGGCCCTTCTTCTAAATTACAATTCGACTCTCCTCCTCAATGTTGGATAGGAAGACGTATACCATTCTCATGTGTTTATGTCTATGTTAAATACAGATCCAGAGCCAGTAGATAGTAGTAGTAGTAGTAATTGGCTTGAATTTGGCATTATGACTAATAGCAGGGTGGAAATGGTTAGCCTAGCTGTCCATTGTCCGTTGCAAGAAGAGTATATCCCCCAAAAAATATCCGATTTCCTTTTTTGCACAGACACTTTGTTCGTAACCAAACCCAGCACGACGTCAACCGTTGGTTTGTGACACAACGGGACCCAATCGCGGCAACACTGGGATGCTTTTGTCAGACCGTTTTTTTCTTTTCACTCTCTCATCGACCGCCGCGTCGAAAGTGCTCCACACTTTGCCACTAACAGACAATCAAACAGCAAATGTTCTGGTATTCATACGGCTGGGTGGAAGAAAAAAAATTATAATTTGAAGGCAGCGAGGATTAGAAACAGCTTGGAGTGCAAATTGAATCAGCCCCTTTTGGAGATGACTTGGTGTAAGAAATGAAATGTCATCCTCGTCCATGCAGGCAGAAATGCAAAACATGTGAACGTGAAGAGCATCTTTCTTTCTTTCTCTCCTTCCTTCCTTCCTTCCTTCCTTTCTTTTCTCTTTAATATGCTGACTCTCGACTGTACTGAGATGTGTCGCGCATAAATCACCGCGCGACGAGGATGAGAACCAGCCGCCCGCAGCTCCTCGTCACACTCGGAGACAAACAGACTCATGCCGTATGGCGGCTCGCGCGGCTGTCTCCCAAAATGACGTGTCACGGCATTTAACCCCTGCGCGGACCGACTACGTCATGCGGTGCCGCCGCCGACAAGGCGGTTCACAGGACCGATTCCTGACGGAGAGGAGTTTGTGGTTTTGCGTCAATCACGTCCGTGTTGGTGAAAAAATATTCAGAGTTGCAACGAGGTTTGTCCTGAAATCTAAACGGGACATTCGGTAAGATTGATCTTCGGGTATCTTCTCCCCAGATGCTCCAAAAATGCTCCGAAAAGAGTGCTATGAGGCAAAACTGTGTCAAAGAGTGAAATGTTGTCATTCCATGTTACAACGAAGGTGAAATCAAGAAACCCATTAGAATACATTTGGAGTAATAATCCACCGGTAAATCTGCAACTCAGACGAAAGGGTGTTTTAGTGGAGCCCGGAGCTCGAGGACGCAGCTTGTAGACAAAAGTGATCGTGTTTCACGGAAGCATGAGCTGCTCTGTGACTATTTTTATAGACCCTGCAATCTCGGGCCTGCTTCTTTTTTTTTTTTTTTTCCCTCCTCCGCAGTAGAAAGTTATGTGCAGCAGCTCCCCGGCGCTGGATTAGAAGTTGATACGCAAGCCTCATCGCAGTTAATAACGTCGGGGGCTATAGACGAGTGGAAGCGAGCCCCCCCCCCAACTCAAATATAAATTCTGTGGAATTTGCCATTGCCATTATTCATATTAATTTCTAAAATGTGCATTAGACACGTTCCACAATGTCTAATGCACAATGCTGACGATACACAATGTTTAACACGCATCGAGGCCGACTTCTTCTCATACACTCAACTACCGAACGCAGAGAATTGCTACAAGTAGCACAGACGACGACAGAAGTGTTTCCAGGGGACACAAAAAAAAATGAACACCAGTTCAGGCGTACTTGTTAAGTGCTTTTTGACTTTCGGAAGTAACTTTAGTCCGAAGTGGGGTTGAAAAAAAAATGAGCGGAAAAAGTGTATTATTAATAATTACAAAACATCGGACAACAACCACGTCTCAGCAGGGTTCCTCCCCTTTTTGTGTCCCCCCGGAAACACTTCCTTTGCAGCATGTGTGTGTGTTGTCAAACTGATGAACACGAACGTGTCAACGCGCTCCGGGGGGTCGGGCCGTGTGCCTGTTAAACATCCTTCCACGATGCAACTAGACCCGAGTACAAACTGCCGGCCACTCTTTGTGACGCTCACTTTGTAGGATTTTTTGTTCCCCCGTTCCATAACCGCGTTAATCGGCAGGCGTTCGTTCGCTGGCGTTTTGCAACTGTTTGCGCCCAATTCATCTGTTGCTGTTGGTTTGTGTTTGTCTTGATGTCCCAAACGTCTCAACATAAAGATAACTCCGTCGTCTCATGTGGTCATAAAAGTGATATTCATGTCTTTTTTAAAAATCACCCCCTTTACTACTTGGGATGCGACTTCCCTACAGACACGAGCCCACATGCTGCACGGTGATGACGGGTCTGAAACTAGGTTATCCATCACCGGCCGTCCTCAGTCCACGGCTCCCTGGCCAATACCACATCCATTATCAGGTTGTGGGGATACAAGAGAGAGAAAATGAAAGGGCTCCCCCCCCCCCCCAACAGGAGTCTGCATTAAAAACGCATGGACAGATGTGGGAGTCCAGGAGACCTACTTCTACGCCGTGCTCTTCACTTTGAGGACACAAGCTCA
Source organism: Scophthalmus maximus (assembly GCF_022379125.1). NCBI lineage: Eukaryota > Metazoa > Chordata > Actinopteri > Pleuronectiformes > Scophthalmidae > Scophthalmus > Scophthalmus maximus. The sequence goes on along the minus strand of NC_061523.1, from coordinate 20,194,528 downwards.
GGAATGTCGTCTCGCCAACAGTGAAAATGTTGCACGGGGACGAGGCCGACGTGATTATAGCCGACGTTCAGCCAAAGCACGCGACAGAAAAATCCGTGCACAGTAGTAGTAAGAGCACAGTGCGAAGAAAAACCTTCCCCCCCCCCCCCTGCAACACGAGGCTGAGAAGAAGAAAAAGTCCCACCGAGACCAAAAAGTGCTTTTTTTCATATTGTAAATTAAGGAGAAGGACTGTGGCTTTCCGAGAGCGGAACCATTGCGATAGTTAACGCAGAGCCACTTAAAAGGGCCGGCCGCGGGAGTGACGTGAATAATAGGGTTTAATTTGTCTAATCTTAGCAGGAGCAGTGGGTGGCTGGGGGTCGGGGGGGGTCGCCGCTACCACGCTGGCACTCGACGAGGAGCTGCCTCCCACCACAATGTGGTGCAAATGCCCCTAAATTATCGTTGGGCTGTGTCGCTGTTGTGTGTTTATTCTCTTCCCCCTCGTTCATTCGTAGTTTGCCTGTTGTCAACGTGTGTGCACAAAGGACGGACACGGCCTGCGGACTGCTGTGGAGAAAGGTCGGCGCGTGGCCAAGGGCACTCGATGAAGGAGACGATTTTTTATCATAAAAAAGAATTATTTTTTGCAGCTTCATTTTCAAAGGGGACTGCAATTTTGCCCAAGCGCCATAAAACGCCTGTGAATAAATAATTCAAGAACTGCACAGAGGCAGCTTGGAAAGTATTTACAAGGGGGCTAGTTCCTCGGACCCCGTCCGCTTGGCCCCGGCGTGCCGCGCGCACGTACGGTGAGCCTTATTTAAAATGTCAACAAAGTTGTCCCGCTTCTCTGGAAGCGACTTCGAAATGTGGCCGCCGGCTGTGTGAGCGGTTTGAATACGCAAAATAATGCAGATATCAACAGTTTTTTTTGCGAGCATTCGTCATCCCAGGCCTGCGGTTTTAATGCAGAGCTATATTTCCTTTATTTTATTTTCCCTAGCAGGAATTCGGCGGCGCTTCGCCCCTCTCGCGTTGCTCCCGGCCAGCTCCAGTTTGGCAGCGGAAAACGAGAATCCAGCGCTGATTTTTAATGCAGCTTGTTTTCAATTTGACACACAGTTTCACTTCCCGGTGAAATACGGCCCTGGAGCGGAGACATCTCCTTGTGATTCCCCCACCGAGCCGCGTTGGTTTGCCTTGGAACGGGAGCCGTTGCTCTGCGCGTCCAAGCAGCTAGATATAGTCCCGCACTATTTATTGTTGTAATCCCTCAGCACACACGTTATAATTACGTGACGGAGCTAATGCTCCGCGTGCTGAAATGTGAACGCGCGCGCGCGTCGTCAAAAAATACTCGTGTTCGATTTCAGACTCTGTGAAAAAAGGGAAGAAATGTCTCTCTTTAAAAAAAAAAAAAAAAAGAAGAAGTGTGAAATGATGAACAATAATGTCGTCTGCAGCTTTGACCGAAACAAATCGTGGTCATGAACGGCCGACGTGAAGAGGGAGACGGAGTCGCACTAGTACTAGGCGGCAAAGTGTGGGTGTGTGGGTGTGGGTGTGTGTGTGTGTGTGTGTGTGTGTGTGTGTGTGTGTGTGTGTGTGTGTGTGTGTGTGTGTGTGTGTGTGTGTGTGTGTGTGTGTGTGTGTGTGTGTGTGTGTGTGAATCTCACCTAAATTAAACCATGTGGTCACCAAAAGCCCCCCCCCCCCCCCCCCCCCCCCCCCCCCCCCCCACACACACACACACCTCAATCTCCTGGTTCCTTGAACCCAGACCTCTCATTGACCTTCCCAGGCGCTCATTGTCCCAAAGTGAGACTTGATTACCGGCCTAAGCCCTGTGAAGGTTCGCCTCAGTGGCCACAGCTGATCTTTTATACTAATTTCGGATTAATGCGGGGTCTGCAACACTGCGTACACACCGCCGCGGAGAAAGGGCCCCTGCCACACGGAGCTAAAACATTAATCCCCCTTAATGCCGAGAGTCAACTTCCAGTCCTTATCAGAATTTGTCTTAATCTCTGCCTAGGCTGTACAAAACTCCGCTGCTCAATAAGTAGAATGTACACCACCGAACAACAAATGAGCCAATGAGCTGTGCTGGTACAGAAAGAAGAAGAAAAAAAAAACGCCACACACACACACACACACACACACACACACACACACAAGCGCGGCACGATGTCGTGGCGAGGAATGGAAATGAAGCCGGACCTTACCTTAGAGATCTCTCAAACAGCTGCCCTGGTTTTTTTTTCGCAGATTCTGAAATGAAGATTTAAGGGCGACAAAAGGCGGGAGGGCGACGGCCACTTTGCCCCGTGACCAGAACCGCTCAGCAGTTCATTTTCTCGCTCTGTCTCAAATGTGCAAATTTGGAGCCGTTCATTCCTCGACTTGAGCCGCCGCCACAGCAACTTTCCCTGCTCCCCGACTTCCCCTCTCCTTGTTTTTCTCTCTCTCTCGTGCCGCTTTCGAGTCCACTGGCGTGTGGGTTCCGAGCGCGCGGGTCCCCCGTCCCCGTCTCGCCTCGCGCCCTTCCCTGAGGCCGAGCGCGCTTGTCTGTAATTTTCCCAATATGAGATACGTGATATATTATTTCAGCAAATATCCCGGCTCAGCCGAGCCGCGTTTCAAATACTCCTGATTTATGACTGGATGTTTTCGTATCGTGACCACTCGCATATTTGCTGCGTAGTTAAGTGAAAGACGTTTCTCGAGTTTAAAAAAAAGAGAGGAAAAAAAAACCCGCCCTGGGACGTTCTTCTCTTCTCGTGATGTGGACTGTCGAGGTGAAACGCGCAGTTAACTTACCAGGTGAAGGCGGTGACCTCGTGTTCTTCTCGACTTTTTTCTTTCATAGCTTTCTTTTCATGCCTTTTTAAACTTTGAAGTGGGAATGCGACTAAATATTCTCCTCATATTGTCATTGTCCAAAAACTGAATTAGATCCTCTGATACTGAAGCAAGTTTTGAAGCCTGTCTCAACTTAAGTAGGATACAATTTGACAATGAAGAACTGAAGTCCAATGGATGGAGTGTGTGTGTGTGTGTGTGTGTGTGTGTGTGTGTGTGTGTGTGTGTGTGTGTGTGTGTGTGTGTGTGTGTGTGTGTGTGTGTGTGTGTGTGTGTGTGTGTGTGTGTGTGTGTGTGTGTGTGTGTGTGTGTGTGTGTGTGTGTGTGTGTGTGAATGAGCGGCCGAGCCCCTTGGAGGTGAGGAACATTACGCAGCTCGGCCTACGACATCCACCGCCGCACGCCCTGTCGACTTTTTACAGTTTCTCTTTTTTTTTTTGGCCCGGCTCTGCATTGCAGCGCAAACAAAAAATTATCCCACTCTGAGGTTTTGAGAAAAGAGCTTCTTTAATTTGATGTTTGCATTTGGCAAGAATCCTCGTCACTCTCCGAAACAATTCATCACCCCGGAGTTTTCTGGGGTTTTTTATTTTTTCCCTCCTCCCTCCGCATGAAGATTCATCTCGCTGCTCTGTAATTACGCTGGTGAGGAGATCAATGAGCTGGGAGCCCCCCCCCCCTAACCCCCCCCGCTCCAAACTTGGGTCAATAACTTTGCGTATTCCTTGAGAAAGGTTCTGCGCTGCCTCCAGCCACTCTACATTATTCAATCTTTTACTGAGGTTAGTGCGAGTCTTTTTATGAGCTGCGAACTGACCACAAATGTACGGACTGCTCTGTCCCCAAGGCCCAGCCCGTACCCTCCTTCCCATCCCCTTCTCAGCTGCTCCCCTCCAGTCTATGGGAAAGGGCGAAAAAATGGCAGCAGCTTTAAAACGGAAAAAGCCTTTAATGCGATTCCTACCTTATCTAAAACACCTACATATCTGTCTCCAGTCTGCGGCCTTTGAAAGGATATTTTCGGGCCTGGGATTGAGAGGGGGGGGGGATCTCCCTTCAGAAGCCGGGCTACGGATGAGTTATAGGCATCTAAGAGGCTGGAAATCTCTGGGGCCTGCATGGCTTTAGCATACAGCTCCGACCACGGCCGGGGCCTAGAGCAGAGGCAGCCCCCCGCCCCCCACCCCACCCCAGGCCCTCCGTCAAAGGAAGAAATACGGAGAAGCATGAGAAGGCAGGACTTGATATTAAGAATTAAGAGGGCCGGGCTCTGGTTTCGTGGTGGTTTTTTTGGGGGGGGGGGGATTCACACGCGTTCCAGACAGAGCGCGCGGCGCGGCGATCCGCCCAAAGTTTGTGACCTTTGCTCCTCTTCTGCCACTGTGAAAAGGTTAAGCGACGTGACCCCTACAGGAAATAGTTGGATAATGGTTAATTTTGGGGCGTGAAGCAGCTTAATTTAATCCCACACCAGAATAATAGAATGGAAAAATAAACAAAAAACCTTAACTCTACGTCCACAGATGAGCTGTATCTGGAGCTTTCTGGTGGTTCATGAATGGTTCATCGCTCAGTTGTCAAGTTCTTATCAATACACATGCAAACACTCTTGATATTATTGGTATAGTTTTTCAGAATTTGTATATGTCCACCAATTCGCTGCAGCGCCATTCTCGGTGTTTGCGCGATGGATGTCTCAAGTTTCCACATCGTGCACGTCGTGTAAGTTGCACATTGGGCCACGAATGGTCCTCCAAACTTTGTGGCGACGTCACAAAATCACGCTCACCAAACACTCTGCGCAAACCGTCAGTGTGGAAGAATCTCATTGTCGATCTTCCCACTGGAATGGGATTTTCAGAAAAAGAAAAGAAATCGAGATAAAAACCATACGAACTTCCCGCTGAAAAAAGTGGACTCGACCCCACTCGGTCGTCCGACCAGGTGAACTTCGGCACTATTGTCTGGCTTTTCATTCGATGTGATGTCACTCGCATACCTGAGAGTGTTGTGAACGTGTTATTGGCCTCCGAGAGCGGTGAATCACTGTCCAGCGCCCGCGGCTCGGCCTGTCCCTGCCCCTCGGTGAGTCGGGCTCTCAACACACGTCTCCGGTCAGAGAGCCAGTAAATTTTCCAGCGGAGGATAAAGTTCACGGGAAGATAAAATCAAACAGATGTGGGTGTGAGGGCGAGCCTGCGTGACCCATAAATGTGCTCTCATCAAAGGGGCCGGGTCATTTGTCTTGAATTATTACATTGTTATCAAAAGCGACGGCGGCGGCGGCCTGTTTGAGGAGGAATCCGATCTGTTTGTCTAAGAAGCACGGGGCGAGGAGACTCCGGCCCGGCGGAACCATGGGAAAAAGAGCGACGGCTGACATGGCGGAGGCAGCTGGGGATGGGTTTGATTGACAGCCGTCAGCCATCTTTGGACGCGGTGTTTACTTTTGTTCAGTGGAGTCGAGTGTTGACTGTCTGGCACCTCGCTCCGCACGCCAACTTTCGTGTAAGCTTCATCCTGCCCCCCCCCCCCCCCCACACACACACACACTCGAGCAACAACACAGGCCGAAAAACTGCGAGAGCGATGCTTTCTTGTGAATCTTTTTCTTCCACCGCTCTCCCTACATCACACGTTTCCCCCTCTGTTGTGAATTCGATTAAGTTTCACTAATGAAATTTGTGATAAGATCACAAAGCAAACTGCAGATTCCCCCAAAAATTCAATAAATGCTGATTCGCTCTGAATCATTTGGCGCACACATTGGACCCATTTAAGTCTTGCGCCGGGGGAAGATCATGCCGCTCGGGGGGTCACGCGTTCACGCAAAGTTCATGTTAAGGTTACATTTTTGCCTTATCTCCTAAATCTTGTTTCAGCCGACGAGAGAGGTTAAGTATGGGACAATAACATTTTGCCTTTTAAAAAAAAAAGATATCTCGTGATATACACCGAAACAGCCACAGCATTAAAGCAGGTAATCGGTTTTAATGTTGTGGCTGATTTTGGTTTGTATAGCAATAATTCAGACTCTTAAGTATTTACACCGTGGAAAAGTGACTGTTGTCTTTTGAAGGACCCGAAAACAACCTGGATTTCAAAGTTTCTGCGACATGGGAAATTCGAGGTCACTGTCGGGGGAGTAAAATAACCCTGCACACTTTTACTCTTGTGAACTATCTCTGGGTGTTGCGTGCAATTTCCATTATTACAGTAATTTATATGACAAATATGCAATACTTGCCTTCAGAGAGTAGTGTTATTAATCCGTCAAATGCATTAATGTTGTGAAGTTTATGAATTAATTCACTACATATGACTTTTTTTTCCCTGTTTCCTCTCTATTTGCCTGCCAGTACTGTCCATTAAATGTTACAGTAATTTAGAAAAAGTAGGGAAAATGCTTTTAAAAATATCTCCTCATACTTCCCATACATTCTGCAGAGCAGCAGTGTCCGTTACATTCCACAGGTTTTGCTATTAGACGCAGCTTCACGAGATTCCAGGGTTTTTCGTGGGCCCGGTGGCTCGCTGTGATCTCAGGAAGACGTTTGATAAGCAGGCCCCGGAGTGCTTTCTCTCCCCCAGCGGGTTCTTCTCACGTTCGCAGTTGCGGGGGCGGGAGATGCCAGTAGCCAGATTACCCACCACGGCAGTAAATGCAGTCTCCCGGTCTACGCTGAGGTTAGCTGGAGCTCCTGCCATGTGGTCCGAGAGGTCAGTAATAATAATATCAGTTAAATATGGATTTTTAAAATGCTCCAACACAGTGCGTACATGTACTTTGCTTTTCCAAAGTGCAGGATGCTGAAATAATCACTGGCTATAGGGCAACTTAGGTCTAAATATTCTACAGTGTAGCAAAAATATATGGTTTGACTGGAAAAAAGAAGCACATAAGTAGTTTATTATGAGCTGCCTGTGATAACATGCAAATGAAAATATGATGTGTTGCAAAATGAAATATTACACCAAACAAGTGTCCAATCTGAAAAGGTCAACTTGCCCCTGCCCCCATGAGCCGCAATGATTGACCCGTGTGACCTTTGGCTAACATTCTGCTCAAAAGTGAACTTAATGAAAACATTATAACTTTAAAACGCTCTGCGAACTCCAGTCAAACATTTTTTTTTAAACAATTATCTCGTCTGCGTTCCATCCCCACCTTCAAAATGAAAGGCGTAACGAAGTCGGTCTGTGCCTGAGGCCGCCGCAGTTGCAACACCCATTGGTCAGATGTTCTGATTTATTAAAAGACCAAAGAAACCAATGTCCTCACCAGTTCGGTGCTTCAGAGTGAATGTAACTTCCCCTGATTTAACATTCATGAACCGTTGTGATGATGATGAAGGAATTTAGGATGCTTTCACTCATGTGGAGCCAATCGACATGAGGCAATGTGGCACGCCGACCGCTCCAGATGACAGAATTAGATATTGGAAATATGCAAATATAAAAATGAACAACACTCAACTGCACGCAGCTCGGTCATTATGACGTCAAGTTGGGCAAAACCTTTTCACGCCGGTTCAACACTTTGCTGCCCAAGTGGCCATAGACGCATAACAATGTTATTCTTAAAGACCCCCTATGCTGAAAATCAGAAATCAGTGCTATGGGTTGTTCCACCTGGAAACAACAGTGAACCAGTCACAGACTCAAAACCACGGATCCAAACAGCCATGGTTCCGTACTTCACATACCCAAGGAAGTGATCAACGTGCAGCGTCGGGCTTTGAGGTGTTGTTTCATCAAAGGTTTGCTAAGTTGCTTGAGTCAGAGACCAATGTTCATCTGACGTGAGCTGCACATTTGTAGCCAAAGGCTCATTTTGTTATATTGATCACGTTGTAGAGAACGATGCATAAAAATTCATTACCATTCAGATGCCGGTAGACGATGCACAATTTCCTCCTCTCATTCGTTTTTCGGAGTCTGCTTCCGGATCAAGCGTACCTGCCTGAATTCCTCTTCTATTGCAGGCTTGTGTCCAGGCCTGTAATGATAATTACCTTATGGGCTCATCATATGATACATGAATATGAAATCAATGATTTTCACTGACCTCAATAACAGTCATTGTGTCCACATGCATGTTTGTCAACAACAGTCTCGCTGCTTCTGTCCTCTCATCTGTTCTCGTCGTATGATTAATCGATTACTGGCTTGGTCTATAAAATGTGAGAAAATATGAATTCCTTAGTATTTTACTTAGTATGTTGGATTACATTTATCTCAACAGCAACACAAATTTATGTAGGACTCGCATACGCTCACATGATTCAGTATTAAAAAAAGGTCTTGAAAGGACGTTAATATTGTTTATTGCAATAATTTTCTGGGACAATATGTCGTGCAACAAAAAATAGTTATCGTGACGGGCCTAGTCCAGGTCTGTTACAAACTTGTTCAGCCATTCGTGTGCACATTGTGTCCTGTGTCTCTTGATTGACAAGGTGAGTGGGCGCGGCGTTACCGGCCGCCAGGTCTTCTCCTGCCCGGCTGAGGGTTTATCCCCAGGACTTAAAGCCCGCAGGACAACTGTGCATGGCCGCTACCTCGCCGAGCTGCCGCGGCAAATGTGACACACTTCTGTCAAACCGAACACCCTGACATATTCAGCTTCAGGTGAGTTATGTTTGGTTAAAAAAATTGGGGCCGGGGGGGGGATGCATGAAATGATAAGGTCAGAGGACATAACTGATGAATTAAAAAAGGCCAAGTTGTGTATGAGCTTAAAATCAGTCAAAGTCTACAACTTTCTGTCGGAGTGAAACCGTTTGAGTTCCTTCCCTGTTTCCCTGCATGAATGTGAAACGGCCAAAGTCCGTTTGCCACGTTTCACCTGGTGAGTAAAGTTTTACAGAAAAGTTTGCGTCTATCAATCATACATAAGAAGGCTCCCGCGCCAATCAAAGTGCCCCGCGCATTGGCGACTTGATATTTCACACTGACATTTAACAATAATCAGCGATTCTCCGCAGAGGAACGAGCTGTCAACAGCCGGAAAACCTCCTCATCCGCCGGAGGCGACGCGGGCTCATAATGACTTGCGGAGGATTGCTCGCGGACCCCCTCCATCCCCGAGTTATTGATATAGTAGGGCGGGGGAGATAGCTCTATTTTCTGCAAGAGGTGAAACGACGAGCGCGGCGCCGTTTCATATACTGTAATTTTCCAGCGTTTGCCACGAGGAAGGCGGCGCCTTGGTGGAATCTGTGTTGACTCTACAAATGTTTAATGAGCAAGCAGCGACTGCAGCTGGCTGCATGGCACCGATGACATAAGGAACACATGTGTTCCCCCGCTCCGACCGGGCACGTGCACAGCTCACAGAACGTCGTACACACACACCATAGTTCTTTTGGTAAATTCATTTTTCTCTCATTTTTCCTGTTTTCGTCAGAACACATCTTCGTAAAACCACTTTCTGGATTTGAGAATTTGATATTGCGCAGCCGTATTGCAGCTTCACGGCACAGGAGTAGATATGATTTATGTTTGGTGCAGTAAAACTGATACACATTGGAGGAGTTGCATTCCAAAATTGTACTTTATTTGAAAATAGGTATCGCCACAAAATCATCTTTTTTCTTGTGTTAATAAACTGCAAGCTGGAGTCAAAAATGACCACAAAGGACATAATGTTCACTGTAGTGTAATATGTGTATGTGTCTTTCACACAGGAATTAATACAAATGAAATCTAATGGGAATATAAATAAATACAAGAATTGCATCTCTAAGACGTACATGGGCTTTTTCCGCCTCATGTAGGTCCACGGGTCCGGGGCAGTTAGACAGCGGAGAGACACTGTGGTTGCGAGGCGTCGCGTCGATCTTTAGGAGAGCGTGGGCAGCCACAGTCCACAAAGCTAACCCTGTCACCTGGCAGCAGATTTGCAAGAGAGATAAACTGAGATCCTGCAGGGGATCAAACCCGGCCTCTATCTCTAACAGAGGATTTAGCCGGCAGAGACTAAAGGGGGCCGGAGCGGAATTACTGTGTCGGGGAGCCGGAATGGGTCGTCACATTTACCCTGCGAGTCGGCTGCTTTTGTGCCTGGATACTGTTTAGCAGGATAATGCAAAAGATAAAAAATATATATATATTTTTTAGCATCCCGCTACAGGGTACAGGTTAACACGGAGGCTCGGTCGGAGGGGAGGTTTAAAGCTAACGGCTTTACTTCAGGCATCATTTTTACGTTTGGATTTTTGCAGCACAAACAGCCTCTTAACATAATTCATGTCTTTATCAAACTTCATCGACAAAGCTTTCGTTCTGAGTGACAAGTTATTCAATACATTGTATTTTATTACTGTTAAAATTTGTTTCTGAACCAGTGAAGGTGTAGAAACCTTAGACTGGGAGACTCACACGTCTAATATGCTTCAAGAAAAGATAGTTACATCACATCAGAAACACTTAGTTATTTATCTTTCTTATTAAAGCAATTGACCATTTTTTTTAAATTGGTGAATATTGTCTTTTATCTATCAGCTTTGAGTGATATAAAGATACATCCAAATGCACTGAGGAAAATAATGCCACCCTCAATAAGCAGTGTTTTGTTTTTTACTTTAAGGGATATTCAACAGATGCTGCTTCATTGTGTTCATTTTCACACGAGCATACTCGCATTTCTTTCCCGAGGAATTGTGCGCTTTGAAATTCCTCCGTGACCTTTTCCAAGGAACAATATCATGTTTCGCTCTAGTTCTTGCGCAAAAATCTCACAGGTTTTTTTTTGTTGGCTTTTTTTTTTTACAAGGCCCACGCTTATTAATGCTATTAATAGACATTTAGATCAGGGGGTGTGGTGGAGTCGGGGGCTGCGGCGTCAGCTGGGTATTCGATCCTGTTGACCGGCCAAATTAGAAACCAATCAAAGTGAAGATAATTTCCCTACAGGACCTTTTTGTGTGAATAAATACAAGTTATGCTATTATGAATAGAATTACCCCCCTGCAATGTGAGGGTAACCAGGAGTGAAGAACCCACTGTGAATCAACATGGCAGTGTGCAGGTCTTTCCCAGCCTCTAATCTCTTTGCTTCCCACAGACAACCCCGGAAAAAAAACGATTTGGCGCTTTCGCCCAAAATGGCAGAGAGCTGAAGAAACCCAGGTCTCGATGAAGAGCTAAAGGAATCGCGACGGTGTACAGAGAAAAAAATCTTCATAAAAGCAGCGTCAGACGCCGCGTCCCGATTTCCAAAAGAGCGGGACCGGCCTCGACGGGCTGGAAGCCAGCGGGAGGTCGCGTCCCCGTGAGTGCGACGGCGAACCCAACCAGTTGGTGTGGGAGCCGGTACGTGGGTGATGGGATACAGGGACGGTCTTTTTAGGGGCCTGGGACACATTGCCTGCCCTACGTGGCGCTCGCGGAACATCTCGGCTTTAGTTTCCGAGGCCGAGCTCACGCTGGAGTTTCTGCATCTTTTGACACCACATTGGCACCATTGCATGAAACGGACATCTTTCTTTTCGATGTTTAGGCTGGATCAGAAAGTGTAGAACAACGTGTGCAGGCCGAGCAGATGGTCGTAGCAGAAACCCTGCTGTAAGGTAAACTAAAATCACGTGACTGCTCTTGTCAGATTGCTCATCAATGATAGAAGACACCAAACTCATAGTGGGGACAGAGAAATCACAGTGAGCTCTATGACTCACAGAATGCGCATTATAAAGACAATTAAAAAAAAAAAGGCATGGGAGGAAGTTTCCACAGCTGTTGGTGCAGATGTAACCTATATCTTGTGGGTTGTTTTTTTTCTTCCCCCCCACCAGTTCCACTACCGTGACCCAGTTGTAGCCCAACCCTCTTTTTTAAAATTGTGTTGTCGGTCACCCAGATATTTTTATTTAAATTTTTTTTTTTTTACCTTCTGCCTCTGTTGATTAATTTCAATCACGTCCTGATTCACCAGAAGAACACGAACACATCATAGTGTTAGGCAAAATAGAAATGTTTTTATTCATTTATTATTGTCATTAATAATAACATTATCATGATCATTTATTATCATCACATACTTAACCCTTCTCTCTCAAAAATATAGCCAGCAATTAATTTATATACGTACAATGAACATTTGATTGTTGATGGCCTTTACACACACACACACACACACACACACACACACGCGCCCACTCGCCATGTGTGCATGCACATGTGTGTCCTGGGCGTTAAGTCCTGGGCATAAACCTTCGGGCTGGCAGGAGAAAGTCGGCGGCCGGTAACACCATGCCCACTCATTTTGTCAATCAAGGCGCAGGACACAATATTCACCGTGTGGCCGAACACTTTGGATACAGGTCGAGATTAGAAAGGGAAATCTCTCATCATGCATTATTTGTCAGTGCGGTTTCTTATGTACAATCACGACCGAACCCGGTTTTCGCTCCTGTCTCTTCAAAGGCAGTGCCACCACAACCATGAGTCACTGACAGCTTAGTTAATATCATTATTTAATGAAGGAATGGCTGAAGTGGACTTTAATTAAACGAGTTAATGAGGAGGAGGAAACCAATAGACTCAAGAACGCTGCTCGTGTATTTGGTGGAATCATAAGACTCGGGCAGTTAAGATTCGTGACCGATGGCCGTTATTATAATAACCTGGAGTTTTAATTGATGGGAGACAATGTCGCCTGTCGTGATTATTGGGAGGAACATACTGTCTGACCCCTGTTTTTTGCATGTCATTTTCCAATGAATGATGTCTTTGTGTATGTTTTCCTCTTCATGGGTTTGGCTGTATCCATTTCAAAACCAGTGCTCTATTGTGGCGATTAAGGATTTGAAAACAAGAAAATAAATGAAGTGCCACTCTCCCGTTGGATTGTCAAGGTTTAATCATGAAAAGAAAAGAGAGAAAAAAATGTATGTAAAAAAAGCAAAGAGTCAAATAAGTTGTAGAAATCTGCATTCCGGATCATCCGTGTACATCGGGGGGGGGGTCAGAGTTGCAGTGCAGACTATTAGCCCACTCCCCAACCCCTGTTGCACAGCCCCTACTTCTTATTACTACAATGGTGGTTTCACCTTTTCAGTTTAATCATTCCAGTAGATATTAAACTCTCCCGGCAGGCTGGGGGCTTTATAGTGTAGGGATTTACAGGGGGATTTGCATCCTCCCTTCTGCTAGTTCAAATCTCTGTGTCTTCTCAGATCAAATTATCATAACCGTCATCGGGCAACAACTCCACCGCGAAAATACAGAGCAGGGAAAAAACGCCGTCAGCGATTCCATGTGCCCCCTTTTTCTCAGAAAGATGAAATATGGTTATATTGTGCTGCACTGTGCGGTGGACTTGGGAGCGTTATTCCATGGTCTTTCCCGAGCCATTGTGGAAAACATGAGTTATTGTCAAAGAGCTTGCGTGATTGACACACAAGTCGTCCTGCGTAGAAGTACTTTATTATATTCCTGTGCCATATTAAATCACGTTTGGCCTGAGAGATTGTGTTGTTGTGTAATTATGCCGCACTGTAGAAGGACCATGCAGTGTTTGGGTGAAATATAAATGCTCTCCATGTTGAAAACGTTGCTAGAAGAAAAGCATTTCACGAGGCCGCGTTAATGTGATTGTTTTTAAAAGGGGAAAATCATATTGGATCTCCCATCCCACCCCCCCCCCCCCACCCCCCGTGCCTGAGAACGGGAAGCGCCTCATTAAACCGAGCTGAATGCACCAAACACAAGGAGCCGGGCGAAAGTTTTCATATGGGGGGCGACTTTCATCTATCGCGGCGTATTATATATCCGACTTAATGCATCATCAAGGGGGTTAACACACCATCGCGTGACTAGCTGTGATGCCATAAGACTGGGGGTAAATGAACGTGACGCGGCGGACCCCGGGAACCCTTGATAAACGTGGAACCCCTTTATTATTATTTATCTTATTTTGGGCCGTGTAAGCCGAGAGCAGACGCGGGGGCGGGCCAGGCACAGTGTCCGGATTGTTACACGCCGCACGCACACCTCCGCGCCCCGAGACGGAGACGGAGGCGTCCGCCTATAGGGGCGCCGCCGCTTCGCTCTCCGGATCTTCAGCCCTGAATATGGCTAGTGTGGGAAAAAGTGCGTTTTTTCCACCGCTCCGCCTCTGACTGCAAGGGAACAGGTCAAATCCTCTGCCAGGTGCCCCGGGCTATTTTTCCTCTCCTCTCTTTTTTCCTTTTTTTTCTTTTTCTGAACACCTCCACACCAAGAGAGCGAAATCGCTGTCAGGAGGAGGGCGGGGGGGAGAGAGAGGGGAGGGGAGGAGGTAGAAACACTCTTCTGTTTTCACTTTGTGTGTGTGTTCAACCCTCTGGGGCTGAAATAATTAAGATCAATATATATGAAAGTTCAAGATACTTCTTTTTTTTTTTTTTTTTCAAAGTTGCTTCATTTCAAGGTAATTAAAGCCTGATCTGGATCTCATGTGAGCCCGCGTAGCCTCATTGACATACTGCATCACAGGCGATGGGGCAGATTTACCGACCACGCCGCCGCAGCCCTCTGCTAATTACTCCTCTGCTGAGTTCGAAAGGGATACACTCAGACGCACACCGACTCTCTTTTACCTCCACATTCATTAAGTCATTTCAAATGGCAAATGATTTATAAATACAGGGGAAAAAAACACATGATCTTTTTTTGTTGTAAAAGGGTAAAAAGGAAGAGGATTGTAGTTTTGTCCAAGATCTACAAATACACCAACTTCTTTCCATTTTGGGTTTTTAATTCAACTTGCTTATTTTTTTTCCAGAACGTGCTTTTTAACATTTGACCATGTTCACTCTTTACATTGTAACCCAGCTGAAGGAATCTTTTGCAATGCACATATTTCCTCTCGTAGGGCGATAAAACAAATACATGTAGAAAAAGGAAACATGCAAAAGTTTGAGTTTGTGGAGGTTTACCTCCCTCAAATTTGTCATCCTGAAATCCCATGAATATTCTTTGTAATTCAACTGATCTTTAAGGGCGCTAAGGGTAATGACATAAATGACGTAAATACAAACAGCAAATCGTCCGCGTCAACCTTCGATTCCAGCAGCGAGAGGAGAGAAACAAAAATAACCACATAATTGTAGCTGTGTGGTTGTTGTTGTGTTTTTTTTCTTTTTTCTTTTTTTTCCCCAAACCTCCAGTATCGAGATGATATCATTACTCCGCTGAGCATCTCTGGTCAGAGTGACACCAGTCAATTACACCGTCAAAGCCTTCAGGCCCCCCCCCCCACCCCCCTCTGAGGTCACCTTGGGGAGGATTCCACTATCCAACGAGCCCACCAAACAACACCCTTCCCATCGTGCCATTGTTCAACCCAACTCCACCTGGGATACGCACAAGCCGATTGGAATAGAGGCTGTGTGTCGAAATGTTGTGGTGTGTGTGCGTGCGCGCGCGCGGACGAGCAGCTGTCCCAGCGTTCTCGGTGGACGGCTGCAGCTGTTTAGGCGGTTTCATGGCGATAAAGAGGGAATGACTGTGGTGGCGACGTGTATGGACGCAGTGGAGAGTAGGGCACATTGACTGTTCGCCCCCGCGCCCCCCCCCCCCCCCCCCCCCCCCCGTTCATCATTTCACACTCGTACTTTTTTGACAAAACCAAACAGATCGGTCAACGCAGCCGTTCCAATCAATGCGTGGCTAACTTCCACGTAAGACTGCGGTTCTCGCCACTCGACTTTCCCGCGTCCGCGTGCGATTATGTCCTGTTAAGCCACAGTTATTTTGCACTGCTTCAGAGCTCTGCGTTGACCGGTAGTTTGTGAAATGCACGTAAGCTGGTCCCTCAAGGCAGCAGCAGCAGCAGCAGCAGAGTCCGCGTTGTCCCAAAATAGAAAATGCAAGCTTCTGTAATCCCACCATGACTTCATCTTGCCCGTTGAGCACATTGTGCAGCAGTGGGGGGCTGCGAAGACTGTGGGCGAGGAGGTATTCCGGCTGTAATCCAGAAATAGAAGTGAGGAAAAGTTGGCGAAGGAACTCAAACGACAACAACAACGGGATGAACAACAGCAATGACTGAGAGGCATAATTAAAGGCCCCTGGTGGGGCGCGAGCACGTGGAACTGGGAGTCACGTGCAATAAGCCCCCCCCCCCCCCCCCCCCCCCCCCCCCCCCCCCGCCAAGACTCCAAGTGGGGATGTTGCGGTTTATGGTCGGCACCTTAAACCACCGGACCACATGGGTCTTCCTGCTGAGTCTGTCTGTTGTACATTGTACATGGCAATTGGTTCATAAAACAGCAGGACCAGGCGTGTGCATCTCTCCCTCATGAGACGATCGAATGCGTATCTAGATTCATGGGCCCCAGTATGATTCAGGGGAGAGGCTTCTTCGTATTGAAGGATTTGGATTGTTTCACCGAGATACGATACAAATCCGATATGCGATAATTTGTTTTACTCATTTGCTTTATGAAAAAAAGAATAAGCCAATTTCGTAAAAGCATGGCGCCTTTCATTATTTGATTTCATTGTGTTTATCATTTGAATAGGCTACAGATGGACGGAAAGACAAAATGCCCGGGTGCCTTACTTGCAGTAAGTTAGGGGGAGAAATATGATAGGAAAGAAGTCTTCGCCCCGCTTTGCAATTCACGAACTTTGCCTCACCTGCACAGGTTCCACCAGGCGAGTGTTCAGGTTTGTCGTGCTGTCTCTGCACTTATTCGCTGTTCTACGCAGCTTACATGTTGGCCAAAGGTTTGTCTACCTTTCCGACCCTTCTTAAAATAAACCAAAACCTTCCAAACATTTGACTAATCACTTGAATGTGCACTGCAAATCATGTTGGACATGTTTTTAATCCGCTGACGGTCGCAACGCCAACGTCAATGTGATGAGTCTCGTACGTGATGAGTCACGTACTGATCTAAACTTGTACAGTCAACAGATTCATCAGTAACAACTGGCCACCGACCGGTTCATAACACATTTAGATTGATCCAGGGATCTGCATATCGACCTCTCCTATGTTAAAACCAATTTCTGATTGCACTGGACTCGACCATCCCCGCGTAGATGACCGTGGCACCCGCGAATGGGGATGTGGCGTGAATTACATGAATGGCGTTCGAGCAACCCAAGCCACAGGGCTCAATGTGTCCCGCTTTGTCCTTTTGCGCGCCTCGCCTCGGATTAGCCGAAGCTGGAACGCCGCGCGCCACCTAATTTACAGCTGACGCCCCGTGTCTCCTACCGTGGGCTCCGCGTGGATTGGCACGGCGTTAGGCTTCGGATGCCTGCAAACGCCTGGCATCGCGGTAAAATTGGAAACAATAGCCAGTTGCGGTGCAGATACGGGATGATTGATTGCATGTGTTCCTAACCTTTTAGGGCAAGAGCCCCGGTGAGGTGCTGAATGCACGTCCTGCCGCAGCTGCCCCCATCACAACGGTCACCTCTGCTGGCTGTTAACTCGCGGTGGCAAGTGGACGTCCAGCTTTGTCATATTACAAACATTTAGATATTCTGCTCTTGTTTTGTACTGGTATTTATGGTGTGGGGTTTTTTTTTTGTTGCTTTTTGCTTCAGCTCACGAAAGTGAGAAAGCAAGACAGAGAGGGTGTTATTTGAACATTGCTTTACAGTTTTTCGTGTGGTTGGGTTTTCAATATCACTTCCTCGCAATAAGACGCCGGTGGGAAACTCATCCGAGCATTTAATCAAGTTGATCAGTTCTTGTGTGGCAAACTATTTTAAGACAGCTGGCAGACCACTGCATGCTTAGGTCATATTGTAAACTTATTGCAAACTTTCCGTATGCACAGGTAATACAATCACCTTAACTTACAGAACTCCTGAGTTTTTACATTGATCATATATTTGAGAAAAAATTTAACAATTAAAATGGAACCTTAAAAAAATGCCACAAACATGATCTAATATCCATCCATTGTTTCTTTTTTTGAATACGATATAGACACATATTTTTCCCGGCGTCGATGACCTCTGTCATTGGTCAACTGCATCCACCAGTTTGTGTCCATTTTGTTTTAAACACGAAAGCGCAGACGCAGAAACTCTCGTGTCAAAAGTCCCCACGAACCGCGGACTTAACACCTAAAGGGCTATTTAATCTTTTCTATTAAATTTGATAATTTGATAACTTGGATCAACACTGCCTCCTAATACTCCAACACAATGTAGGATTAGAGTGAGCGACTGCGCCGGTGACATACTTGGGAAAACTTCAGCTGGGCCAATCCACGGGACGCACAAAGAGCCCCCTCCAAATCCCTGTGGACTTAACTGCAGTGCTACACGCGGGCTAAAGGTTTGAAATTATGTTTTATTGCCGCAGCCTACACACCAGTGATGTTCACTGTAACATAGAGTATTTCAGAACCTCGCGTTTGATTTGTAGAAACTGTTCCTGGATCAAATGAGAGATGGAGCAGATGGAATATGTCGCTTAAGTACATTTCCAGACGGGGAGGGTACAAGAACTCATTTTGACTCAACGATACGGGTGAGAAAGTGTGAAAGGAGTATTATTCCATGCAGTATTTTTGTGCGCGCTGCCGCGAGACAAAACAAAGTCAGACTGACACACCGGTGACAATGCAAGTCTGACAAACTGTCCACAGTAGTGAGCACGTCATTTGAAAAGAGAAGAGAGAGAGAGAGAGAAAAAAAGGGAGAGTAAATATCTGCAGCAGGTCAGTGATGTGCCAAAGTAAAGAAATATCATTCCCAGAAGCTTTGCTACGGATTCGTGGAAGTCTTTGGAGTCAGATGCGGGGTTACACAGGGGGCAGCCAGAACGGGTGTATAGTTTAGTCGACGGAGTCAAACAACAGCCGCAGAATGGAGGAGAAATAAAAAAAGATACCGAAGCATAATTCACCTTGCATTGGGAAAAGGCGAGTGGAAGGCGAGGTGCAATACCGGAGTGAATATTGAATGTTGGTGTAATGAAAAGTGTGTTGGACAAATATAGCAACTTTTATATCCTTTTGATATCCCCCCCCCCCCCTCCTCTCCTCTCGTCTATCTGGAGATAATTTGCTTCGAGAGCGGTTCACCTGGGAGAGCCGGCTGTTCTGACTGCAGGAGGATTTGTGTACCGGCTCTGAGGCGAGTTCAGCAGAACACACAAACTCTTATTAAACTTCCTGTTTTTCACCAAGCGAGCGCACGCACGCACGCACGCACGCACGCACGCACGCACCAGTGTGGGCTTTCGACCCGACCCCTTTCACGGCCTTGTTTTTTCGATGGCGATCAGGGGATTTTTTTTTTCGTGGAAGAAGGGTTTCTTCTTTGTGATAATGACTGTGTGTTTTCACAAGTCCCCGGGGTCATAAATTGGTATTATCCTTATATGGCAGCAATCATTGCACGGCTGTAACACTGAAGCTACTGCGTGTGCTTCAAGGTCAACTGAGGCAACAAGAAAGAGATATCAGTCGCATAGACAATTAAGAGATGATGAGTTCTTGATTAGACCAATGCGGGAGATGATTTTTGATCAATTTAGCGTCAGATTTACCACCACGACATTTTTCACTCTCATTGTTACCCACGATTCGACCGGAGGAGAAAGAGAAATACAGTAGTAAAAGATCCATAACCCACAACTGCGTCCAGTCAAATCCCATCTTCATCAGGAGTGGCTGCCTTTATGGTAAAACAAAATAGAGCAAAGCTAAGTAAAAGTAAATGGGTTTTCCCATTGAATGTTATTGCTTCAGGAATGGGTGCAGATGGCTATTGATCTGCCTCATCCTTGGCCATTACCGTCGGGATGGCAATCAGGGAGGCCCGTTGGCTTCTGGGTAAACAAGCCCTTTCTCCCCTCGCGGCAGAGCGGGCGCAGAGATTGAGAGCAGTAAGAGGCTTGGGAAAACATTTTCTATCCATCTCCCCCCCCCCGCGCTGCCGACAGGACAATTGAAAAGAAGCTGTCATTCATGGATGGCCTAAACATGATTGTTTCTATGCTCGCCCCGGCCTATATGGGAAGAGATGTATGATCCGGGGGTCGGAGCGAACGCTGCAGAAGGGAGAATGCATGAAAAAGGTTTGTTGATATGATAAGATGTCGTCGCAGGATGAACCTTTGCCCCATTCCCAAATGGGACAATCAGACTCATGGTAATGCCATTTTAACAGAGAGCAAAAGTGTGGCACATCCGCCCATCCTAATAAACTATATACCAGAATATGGCAAAACTGGTAAATAACCCTGGCAATCTCAGGCCGTCTCCATAATTCAGTAAATGTAGACATTTGCATTACATTTCACCTTTTGGAAAATTTGACTTACAAAGTACCTTATTCACTCCAACTATCCTGTCAGTGTGACAGATGGGGAATTGGTTTTACATTATCGCAATCGTACGACATCAAACGTTTTCTAAAAGGTCCGTGAGTTTTTCCTGAACTTAACGAGCAAACCTTTCTCACCTCATTTCGTCCTTTTTTTTCCCGCGAGATCAAACGTTGGATTTAACACCAGCACATGACGTGCAACTGGAAAAACCATCTCCTCAGAAACTGCGAATACTCAATGTCGTGTTGTGTAAAAAGCCAACATGTTTATCCCTTACAATCCTTGATGGAACAAAAAAGTATTTCTCTACGTGGACATTCTCTGCTGCTCCGACTCTTTTCTTCTTCCCTCCCGTCCGAGGCGAGGAGTGAGCCGTCTGTTTTCCTGAACACTATCTATTCTCTCCGAGTCTGCAGCGTGGCGAGTCGGGTGCGAGTCCCGATCCTCTCGCCGCTCTAAATGCCATTCCCAACTCATTACCTCGGCCTCGTGTCTGGCCGTGCAGCCATCGTGTTCTGACCTTGAGAAAATAGATAGAAAGGTGACGACTGGTCTATAAAGGAGAAGGAGAGGAGAACAAAAAATGGCGCTTGCGTGTCAGAATATTCCTGTGAGGTGCATAACCACAATGTCTACGTATAGAGTTGTATAGTGAAGTATATGCGGGGGCTGTCAAATAGCGTAGGAAGATACCAGACAGGTTATCATGGGATGGTTAAAGGTCGCTGTGCTGCTGTTGCTCAGGACGTGATCCTGGCACCACTTGAATGAATTGTTGCCGTCGTTAGTTGTTAATTATGAAATGAAACACAGCATTTCTCTTTACCAAGCTACATCGACAATTATGGGTTCAGTCATTCAAATTTTTAGTTTTATTTTTCACTGAATTAATTAGATATGATTGTTTTGAATTTGAAACCTTGGTAGAATACATAAACATGCAAATATTAACCACGGTCCAGACCGACGGACACAAAATATTCACTCCGACCGAACGAGGGGATCTTGCTCTGGATTTTATACTGAACCATGGTTCAAAACTCTTTCTTTTTTTTTTGGGACCAAGTGCAGAAAGTAGAGGAAGAAAAAGACGCGTAAGAGAAGCAAAAATGAGCCGCGGTACAACGTGGAATATTTCAAATGTAAATTTTTCGCGGGATTGCTTCTCGGACGATAGCGTGTGTGATTGACGAGGACGTAGTGTCGAGTACTGCGCCTGACGCTGGTGATGCTGCTAGGAATCCCATAATGATATGAGAGTGGCTTGAACCGGTTTCAAATTTTCTCCAATTTAAACGGAAAGAGCTGCCTTATTAACAACCCCCACCCCCCCCCCACGACGCGAGCAGACACCCGCACGCACCGATCGATGTCAAGTATAGGTAGACGCCGCCCACGTAGGGGATTACTAGGATGTACTATGCCGTTGCACATTCTGCAGTGAGCCTATATTGCAATTTGAAACCAGAATCAACCAAATGAAATGTGTGCAATGTAACAAACACATGCAGGTGCGAAGACGAGGTAATGTGGGGCGCAAAGCTCCGCGAGCGCCAACTTCCCGACGCACAAACACACGACCCCGCGAATACCTCTCGTTTCATGCCTTCGGTTTTTATTTTGTCCGGGTGGAGGAATACCGGGGCGGCGGCACCCCAAACAAAACGGCCGGCAACAGTGCGTCCCGCCAACGTTTAATAGTCTGGGAAATCACGATCTGTGAACCTTGTTTTTTTTCTCCGTTCACTGTTGGTGATAATAAAAAGTGCTCGTCGTGCTCGGTACTCACAAATGCTGCGTCTTAAAATCGTACTTTTTCATCGGAATGGCAAATTCTGCACATGAACACATTAAATTGTTCTCGCGTTCAGATGGATCAGGCCATTGACACAGACTTACACTTAGATTTATGAAAAAATCATTGAAATTTCATAGGGCCCAGGGAAAACATTTGACAAGTTTATTGTCTATATGAAAAAAAGAAATATTTTAAGCGTCTTGAAGAATAATTTCATTCAAACTCCTTCTCTGTGGCTTCGCACGATGACCCACGAAGCGATCGCCATTTTTTTCTCCTCCTAGTTGTCGCCGGACAGATGCATGCGTTCAGTTCGTGGTCTTTATTTAATCAGATGTGGAGATTTGCTTTGTGTCATGAGTGACCTCACCTTGTTAGCATTTTTCCTTTCCCTTTGTCATTTCAGTTCAGAGACTGGCGGGAGTCCTGCACGCCCGCCTTGATTAAGCCGCGTTCCTTTGACTCGTCGTCGAGCGGAGGAAATCAAAAAAAATCTGCTCTTGGAATCCTGATCATGGAGGTGTCACTTTGAGTCAAATAGAATGCAAATGACTTGTACAACTGAAATGTCAACTTGAACATGCCGCGGCGCCTGGCCTGTGGCTACCCCGGAGAAGTCATTTAAAGTCATTTCGTTGATTCAGAGTCCCACTAATCCTTTTTCATTTCCTTATAGTCTCGGAGGTTATGGGAATGACGGGGGGGGGGGGGGGGGGGGGGGGGTTGGGTTGTGAGCAACACATCTGGGAATCAGGTTGATTTCTGTGCTCCGCCTGGCTAGACGAACACGATTTGACATGAGTCATATTCTCATTGTTTTTGTGCTAAAATCTGCTTCCCAATCATAGGGAGGCTTTTCTCATTCAAACGGGATTTTCTCCCACATGACCAGTTCATCAAACAAGCCGGCCGTGTTCGAAAGGCAGCCGATTTCCCGTTTATGAATTGTCACGCGTTGCCTTTAAAATTACTTCCCGCCCCAAATTCTGCAATGTGTTTTGTAATTTGGAGAAATTTCTGTCCCTGAGGTATGATAAAACGAGAGGTGGACTAAGAAAATGTCTACTGCTACTTATCTGCGTGGCAGGAGCGGGGCAGTTATAGGCTAAGCCAAAGTGATGAGAGAGGTATAGATGGATGTTTCTGGTCCATGTTACGGTCCAGCGCCTGGGTGGGTGGGTGGGTGGGTGGGTGGGGAACCATTTGGGCCATTTCAGTTTTTATAAATCTTTTTTCTCGAGGGGCTGAATTATTGATCACAACTGTACGATATTTACGGGCCGTCACAATGCCTCACGGTGGAACAACTCTTCTCGTTGTGGTGTGCATCAGTGTGTCTTGTGTCTTATCAATAATCCACCCAATTATCTTCGTCCGGCACTCCTCCTCCTTCAAATTCTCCGTCTGAATGAGGTTTTCGCTCGTCGGAATGCCGTCTCTCGCGAGAAGCCGCGCGTCGAGCACCCCTATCTCCGCCGAGGAGCCTGGACTCTACCCAAGCACACCTTGTCCTAACGACTCCTCCAGCTCGGCTGCACGTTTCAGGCGGTAAAAGACGGAGGATTGGCCTCCTTCATCAGCGCTCTCCGCAAACATGGGCCCGCTGGGTTTTCTTCAAGTGAACACAAAATGAATCGTCGGCCCACTTTGCCTTGGACAGTGTGACATTGGGCATCTGCTCTTCTTTTCGGTTGTCATCTACATGTGTGTTTCGTTCACCCTCACTGTGACTTGACAGGCGCACGACCATCGTGTTAGTCTTTTACTTTATGTTCTTTTTCTTTTATTGCAGACAGTTTCCTGTCACAAGATAGTTTTTGGTTTCTTTTTTGCATTCATGAATTGTCTCGTGGTCCAAATGTGACCCGGACACCAGAGGTCCCCCTGGTCAAGTGATTTTATCCTCAATCATTCACATTGATATGTCTCCTTCGATTCCCAGAGTCTGTTTAAAAACGGCGCACTCTCATATAGAAATTATAATTTGAGTTCATGAACATTTATAATGTAAGATCTTTTTGTGCTGTAACCGTCCCTGTGACAGCGATTCACAAACATGCAGGGTGCTTGTTTTTTTTCCCTCCAGGCCCCCGATTCCCAAGTGGCTAGCACAATGAATTTGATTAGTAATGCCACATCCATCATCTGATTTCGGCCACGTACGGAGGGATCCATTCCGATGTGCGCGCCGTATATCCACTTCCGTTGAAATTTTCGAAATTGTTACCGCCTAATAAAATAGGCGAAAATCGCTCCGAGGGGGCCTTAAACGGCATGCGGCCGCGAGGATATTCATGATTTACGCACACACGGCGAGGGGCCCAATGTAAACTTCAGCCATGCCCGTGCACAAACATCCACCCTGGGACGTTTACTCATCGTCTCCATCTCATTGACACGTGGCCATCAATTTCTGCCGCAGCTCGCGCCGGATCGTCTTTAAGGTCGATTTGATCCGTCCAAACAGTGGCCTGATGCACTGTGCTCCCCCCCCCCCCCCCCCCCCCCCCCCCCCCCTGCCTCCCTCTGAATTGCCTTCCCCAGGGGAGTGCTTGTGTTTGCTCCTGGTGAGGGCCTATGTGTCCACGCTGTTAATTTATAAGAGACACATAAATGATTTCGTGAGCTGCGCCGGACCGCGGCAACACCCTACGCAACAGTGAAGCGGAGCTTGTGAACGGGAAATATTTTTGGACATTTTGGGAAATATGCTCTTTCACTTTCTTTCGAAGAAGATTGATAATACTCTCATCTTTGACTATGAAGGAGAACAGTGATTGACCTGGTGAAATCCACCTACCGACACCCAAGTCTCATTAATTATCATATTTCATCTCTTTTGTTTAATATTTACAAAAAACTGAAGTGTGTGGCTGATTCTATTCTCAGAGCGAATTGTCATTTTGTAGACTTCGGTTTTTGGGCCAGGTCAGCCGTTTCCCCCTGTTACCATTCTCTAGGCTAAGCTAAGCTGACAGGCTGCAGGTGGCAGCTTAATATTTTCTGGGCGGATGGAAACGCGGTGTCAATCTTTTTTTTATCTAACGCTATTTCCCAAAATATGGACCCCATCCTTCAAATGTTACTGCTGCGAACTCCATACGAGAAACAAACGGGGTGTAACATTTCTTTTGCCGAATGAGGAACGACTTTTTGTCGATTTCATGTGCCCCGTTTTTGTTTTAATTTTTTTCCGCTTGCAAACAGGCAATATGAGCTGAGGGGAACATATGAGTTATTGCGAAACTTTCCCTGCACTGCCTCAGGTTTTCGACGAAACAGGATAAACACAATAAGTACACAGCACATTTCAAGAGAGAACTTCGTAAGTGTCTGTATCACGGGACAGCAGAAACAAATTGCGTTGTCTAACAGCTCCTTCGGTGGCCGAGTAGTGACAGAGGATGGACTGCCGGGCCCAGTTTTTATTTCATTTAAATTTTTTCCTGGAAGGCAAAAGTGATAAAGTATTCTCTTGAAACGTACTGATGCCTCAGGCATCGCGCCTTGACCTCAGGGAGCTGTTGGACCCCTTGCTGTGGCCCCGGTAACGAGACCTAGACAGCTGTGATTTCAGATTACACACTTTTCTTTTTCTATTGCGACCAGTGCTATTGGACTGCGGAGAGCCCCCCCCCGCCACCTTATTGTGCTTCTTAAGTGTTGCGTCTTCGGGGAGCCATTGAGGGCCCCAGCTGCCAAATAGCAGCATGAGAAACCATTTGTCTCCGCACGCTTATCTCCAGCTCAAACCTGGAAAAAGAGAAAAGGAGGGCACTGCAAAAAGAAACAAGGGAAAAAAAAAAATCTGAAGATAAGGAAGACGTCTGGAAGAGGCCCTCTGACATTCACGAGCGCAGAATTGGCATACTTTTTCACATTTTCATACCGAGGCCGAATACAAGATTTGACGGCCTGTTTAAAAACACGCGTTTTTCCGCAGCGGTCTGGTGAAAAAAAGCGAAAACCGGGGTCCGCTTCCTGCCATATGGAGCGTGTTATCACTTGTCAGTATGTTGGACGTTATGATCATATTAGACGTGTTGAGTGACAGGTGTGATTTATTGATTGTATGTGCTGCATTTTGGTCCCGGGGTTCACTGCGGGGCCCACCTGAACGTGCCATGAGGCCCGCACAGTCTGTTGCATATACTGTCACTTTGTGCTTATGGTGCTGAAGCATGCACAGGTAGTTACGGTAATATTGATGAACCTTTTATGTCGAAATAATTCGCTTTTAGTTCCACGGCAAGCTCTTACTTCTAGACTTGATCTTGCACTTCCTTATAAGAAACCCCGTCAAAATAATCACAAACAATTTATTTTACTTTATTATTCTGTTTTAGCGCAAAAGTTCTCCTGGTGTGTGTTTAGATTCAACGTACACCCGCAGCCTGGCAAGCAGCAATTACTCATCCATAACCTTTGATTGTTTCAGATGTCTGCGGTAAAGACATCATCGCCGACTAATCCGCCTCCATACGATGAATTAGAATCCGTCATATCCAAAACAAACCCGGGGGCCTGTCAGACCCATCGGCCGTCCTCTGCTCCATTCCTGGATGTGACCTTTTCTTTTCTTTTTTCCTGCCGAAATATCAGAGGTAATAAAAGCTCGGAAGTCAGATGCTAAATGTGTTTAGTTTTTAATTATCACACTGATCCTCTTGGCAAATAACAGTACCGATCAATAGAGGCTACTGGGAAATATTCCACCGTGAATGCATAGTGGGGATTATCTCCATCTCCATCATTGTCACCGTCGATGACAAAATCAAATTACTGCTGATGATGAGTGGACCGCGCCGTGGGAGAGGTGACAGGTGGATGTGGGGAAATGCAGGAGAGCGACAAAGTGAGGTCTTTGACTTTGTGATGCTCGGTTGATAATTTCTTTAATTTCTTTTTCATTCTACATTCAGTGTAACAGACAAAAGGAATCTTGTGTGTGTTTTCTTATTGCATTTCTTAGTAGAGATACAGAACGCAGACCAGGAACTTTTTCATACTGTGTCAAACACAACAATTGCTGTATAGGTAAAGGAGACACAGCATGCTTTTTTAGTTTTTCCGCTTTCCTCTGATGTCTTATAAAGCTTTTTTTGTGTATGTATAAAGTTAAAAAAGCCCAATGTCCGCGGTTAATGGAGCGGCTAGTAAAGCGTAAGAGGCCGACACTTCCTACATGCGCTCAAAGCAGTTGACTAAACGCAACAAAGTGGGCCAGCTGGCCAATCAGAGCAGCCTGGGCTTCATTGGGGAGGGATGTAAACCTTTTTCAAGTAATAACCCAAATTAAAATCATGAACCTGAATATGAGCATAATATGTCTCCTTTAAATCAGAGGATCGTCAATTTGGTCCAACTTTGGCCACAGTTGCAGAACGCCAGGGCAGAACAAGTTCTCCTATGCTTTGGATTTCATTTCTTTTTGCCCTCCTGGCAATGTTCCATGTGTGACTTCACGCCCATACGCCTGAACTCATAGGTGTTTTGACTTTGTAGTCGACCTTTACGTTACCAAAAGTCCGGATATCTCTGCCTCTTCTATGATGATATTCACTGTTCGCCTTGATGGAAATATACTTCCAAGTACCTGGAGGAAGAAAAAAATCACTGCATCCATGATTCCCTCATATCCCGTTCAAAATAAACTACTGTCTGTAGTGTCTTTGGTTTCAAACATCATAGTTCAACTACCTGTATACAAGCATTGTGTTATCTGATCTAAAAACATGCATATCGTTTAACATCTGTCATTAACAAAGTAGACAGCCTGATGAAAATCCTTCTGCATCCTTATTGTGGTAATTTGTCACTTTTCGTAAATCAGAAAATATGGAAAACACAAATTGACAAAAACACCACCGGATGTTTAAGTGATATCTTCTGTGTCAGGTTCTTAAGCTACGATGATTCTTCACCTCCCAGTAATTAAATGCTGCAGGTTTTATTGTTACATACTCTATTTTTATTAATGTATATATATATGTTTCTATAGGTGAATGGTCACCGCTCCCCTTCTTGGTGTATAGGCTGCTCTGTTTTCATGTGAAGTGCTCCAGGACCATAGAATGTGATAATTCGCCAACCCGGCCTTAATCTTCCTGTATTATACGGCGCTACAGGAGCCAGCTGCGGTCAATAACATTTCAAAAATAACTCTGAGGGGTAAACCAACATTTAATGTGCTTCTCCAAACATCAGCCTCTCGCTGACCTCTTGCCTCGGTGACAAGAGTCTAAGTAAACTGCACTTATGCTCTTAAGAAAGTTTATAAATGTTGCATGTGCGCTCAGTGTTGCCTTTGCTAATCAAGCCCAGCCAGGGAAAACAAACCGCCTTTAATTTTAAGCTTATGACTTGTGACTTGTGACTCGCGAGAGGTTACCGCTCTAGTTCACCAAAGAGGACACATTCCAGCGGACGTGCCGGCAAACTAAATAAGACGGTCTGTTCGTAATTTGTCCTCTCGCCGTTGAACTTAGTGGGAAACTCAGAACTTGAACAGACCGTTGTTCGGTGAAGTGTACGCTTCCCCTTTTGCTCTATTGTGCAACGGCTGTGGCTTTTTCTGGTTGATAAAATCCCGAGGCACATGTTGTGTCAGTTGAACGACGCGTGATGCTGTGCATATTTTACAATTACGCGCGTATTAACATGTTCTTCTGGGGCTCATGTGAAGGATGCAAGTCATGAGGCCCAGTCGCTTCCATCAATATCTTGGAAAGCCGTCGATTTGGAGTTCACCTGTTCCAGCTGATCGTCGTCGTTGGACAGACTCATTTCTTGTATTTTACTTAATCCTGATCCTTTTGCAAGGATTCCAGATTGTGGCTGCAAATAACATTTCAATTAATTTCAAAAACTGACCAAAGGTTTTTCTCTCCCCGACCCGTGCAGGTCGCGTGAGACAATCTGGTGATCGGAGCGGAATCGCCGCTGATACTCGCTCAAGTGTCTCATCATGTGGAGCTTGGAGATGTTTTGCTCCCTCCTGTTTGTGCAGGAAGTCTGCGCCACACCAAACCGGGCCCACCCCTCGTACAAACAACGGGTAATTATGGGACAATAGCCTGAGCCAAAGCCTTTTGAGAGAACACAGTTGGTTTTGAAGCAATTCTTTTCAAGCTGCACATTCAAAGACAAAATCACTAAGCCCCGGCAAGGCAACAAAGCTATTCCCTAAAAAAATTAATTTCTCATCCCGTCTATTGCGTTGCCCAGTGGCATGTCTAGTCCCGGTGATTTCTTTTACCTCCAACAGAGCTTTGGGAAAACAAGAAAGGTACCTTCTCATACTGCCTTCGCCCGGAGCCACAGTCTGAGGTTAGTCATATTAGGGCAGGTTATTATTGCCGTCTTAAAGAAAACAACAAAAAAAAACCCGGAGATCTCGCACATGCAAACCTGGGTTCGGAGAAAGTGGTGCGAGGTTGGAAGCTGCGCCTGTGTGCAAAGACAGTGAGTAACAGTTGATAGGGAATTACACCTCAAACTGCTCTGAAGCTCAAATTTCATTGTGGTGGCAACATGCTGAATAAAAAGGGCGAGGTCGACGCCGGTCTTCCTGCAAGTTGAATTCGGCCTCTGCAGATGGACTCGCAGCACCTTCAAGAACACGAATGAGCAAAAGATCGCAGAGACGAGAAATTTAAAAACTGTAGAATATGACATGGATACAGATTTTCACAATCAATTTCTCAGCCAGAAGT
Organism: Scophthalmus maximus; assembly: GCF_022379125.1. NCBI lineage: Eukaryota > Metazoa > Chordata > Actinopteri > Pleuronectiformes > Scophthalmidae > Scophthalmus > Scophthalmus maximus. The sequence goes on along the minus strand of NC_061523.1, from coordinate 20,164,878 downwards.
CCGGCTTAAGCTCGTCACATAGCTGTTTTCAACCCAACATTAGGGCGAATATAAAACAAGATTATAACAAAAATAATCTATAAATTTGCACAAATGCATAGAACTAGTTACTGTTTCATTCAGTTACTTGAAGGGATTCCAGCACATGGCAGGCAGCTCTCTCAATGTTCCACTTTCTTTTCTTTCTTTTACTTTAACCTGCCGTGTCCAGTTTCCTCTCAGAGCAGAAAACACAACTTTTGCACACATTAAAGTGTAAAATTCAGTTTAGGCTGATTTCTTTTTTCTTTTCCGTCCACGGTCCATCATTAGCCGGGATGCAAGTTTAGGTAATGCATGACTCCGAGTTAATGTACACCAAAGCAAAGGTCGGAAGGGAAATTTATCAACATTATAAAATAATGGTCTCACTAACTCAAAGGAAACTGAGAGCAGACGCACAAACCCCCCTCAAAGAAGAACATCTGTGTCGTCCCCGTCCCCCCCCATCACCTGAGTGATCACAGAGTGGCTAAAAAGTTAAAGAATTCGCATTTTTCACAATTTTATATGATACTTGTGCTGAAAGCCCCCCAACAAATAAGTGCAGCGTGTGTTGTGGGTTCAGTGCGAGCCAGTTTCGGGGGGGGGGGGGGGGGGTTGGTTGTCCCTCCCTGACCCGAAGACGTTTGGTCCACATCAAAGCCGCGGCACATCTGGTTCTGGGTAGAGGCCGAGGGCAGGTGGACACAAGAGGTCTTCATTTTAGCAGCGGGGGGATGTCAGAGGGTAGCGAGGGGTTAGTGGCAACACAGAAATGTTCACCACACACTCCGGGGAGATTAATCGAGAGTCCAGGGGAACAGGACTGCCATTTCCTGGATGAGTGTTGGAAAATTAGCCCGGCCGTAAATCTCAGCGGGGTTTTGACGTGGAGCTTTTATCAGGTTCACACAGCAAAGGTAGAGCTCTGTGTTGCACAATGAGCCACTGCACCTCGCCCTGGTGACTACTGTACGGTGAGAGGCGGTGAAGGACGTGAGCACGGGAAGCGTGGACGGTCAGAGTGATGCCTCACAGTTGGTGATAACTTCACTCGTATGTCACGAACCAATGGGACACTGTGCAATCAAGAGAAACGGTGACTATAATGTGCACAGGTCCCAAGGTCTCGGCTTTAAACATGTTCTGGTGTGTTTACAACCATAGCGGGTGGACAGCAGAATTTGTATTTTCTTACCTTTGGGGATTATGAATAAAAAGGACCATATTTCCTCAATGGCTCATTAGAGGTGGATGTAAACCACCAACTTTAAGACCCTAACAAATGGTGAGTTTGCCAATGAGCAGCAGCAGGGTCTTGATGAACACAGTTCCAGAAGATGGTTACACTTGTTCTACTTTAGTTTTTCTATTATTTCAATATCTTGCAAGTTTCTACTGGAAAAAAACGGTGTGTCACTTATACTTCTGGGCCCCAAATTCAGGAAATTATTTGAATGAAGATCTGATGATAGTTATGGTTTTGCCACGAGGCCACGAGGTGCATCTGATCTAAGTTAGTAGTCAGTCCTGGCAAAGGAGATGAACTCGTAATACGAAATTTTAACTTTATCTTCAGTTCTGTTTTCCAATATTTGATATGTATTCAGATTTAATATTTAAGTCATTACTTCAACACCATAGTCAATGTGTCGTTTCAGATCCGATGTGCTGGAAAACCGAGCCAAAATACAAACTGTCCAAATACTGACTTTACTGAGCGTACTATTAATTTCACACTCTCAATTCCATAAAATGAAATTACCTTAAGTGAAACTAAATTTACTTTACTACTTTACTTCTTTGCTGACAGGAGCCCAGCAGTTTTTGTTGAGTCAATTTCATGACCCAGATTTGACAAATTTACAGAAAAAGAAAAAGACAAGGTTCAAATTCAAGCACACAGAAGTGAGAAAACAACAACACTCTTTATTTAGCTTTTATTCCCATTGACCCTCCTTTCAACCCAGCGATGATGAATAATGCAACAAGTGCATTAAAAAAAAAATCCTCGTTATACTTTGTAGTTTGTTGCATAAATGCTCATAAGATAGAGAAGGGGGAAAAAAGAGACACTAAGAAAAAAAGATGAAAGTGAGCGCAGGAGTGTGTGTGTGTGTGTGTGTGTGTGTGTGTGTGTGTGTGTGTGTGTGTGTGTGTGTGTGTGTGTGTGTGTGTGTGTGTGTGTGTGTGTGTGTGTGTGTGTGTGTGTGTGTGTGTGTGTGTGTGTGTGTGTGTGTGTGTGTGTGTGTGTTGGCACATGTAACCTCTGGAACCACGGCCAAGTCATCCTGCGGAAGATTGCTGGCAGGCCCGGGGGGTCAGGGGTCGCCCCTCTGAGGGAATTGTCCCTTTAAAAGGTTATCTGGGCCTCAGTTTGCCGCTGTGATGTGATTTCAGTTTGTAATTGTGTATGATTGAAATAATATATAATATCAAAACGAGCTCTGAAGGTCACCTTTTTTTTCTTCTCTCTCTCTCTACTGAGAAGCGTTCTCCAAATGTGTGACTTGTCTGGCAAATCCATTTGCAAGCAGATCTATAAAAAAAGAAAAAAAGAAAACATAACTCCGGTAATTCAAAACATGCACAGGCGAATAAAAACCTGCTACAGCGAGGAGACACAACATACCACTACTGTCACTTCCCCCTTATCTGTTTCTCCCTTATCTCTAATGTAAATATACTTATGATGGGGCATTACGCGTACGGCCCGTCCTCAGCTGTGAAAATCCCCCAGTCCTTTCAAATGAAAGGAAGTCGTCCGTATCTTTGTTCTTCACCTTCTTTCTCCCGCTGCCTGTGTTTGTTGGTTATTCCTGATTAGCAGGGATCTCCGCCTGACTGTCTGCTCCTTGTTGGGCGAAAGCTCCGCTAAATCCGCGCAAGCCCGATGTTTATGCGATGTGAAAAATAATTACTCAAAAGTGTTTTTCTTAATCCCGATAATTGGAGCGCGAAAAAAAGGAAGATCAGTGTCACTGTATATCACGGGGGCCTCGGCGATTGACTTCCCGGTCGCAGTAAGTTTCAGGTGAAGATGGGAGCGGATAAAGGTTAGATTAGGCCTAATCCGGAGCAGCAGCAGCCCTTAATCTGTTATGATACAAGGATGATCACTTAAAAAGGTCTGGATCCAGGGCTCTGCCTCCTGGTTGGGCGAGAGCAGGCTCGACTGGGACCCGTCTTAAAACCTGCTTAGCGGCGCGGTGGCGCCGGCAGCTGTGAGCACTCGTGGACGACCGTGGTGAGATAGAGAGAGAGAGAGAGAGAGAGAGAGAGAGAGAGAGAGACACACAGAGGACGACATCTGAATATCATCCCACGCCTGGGTTTCCCCATCGAGGGTGGACAGGTCTTCGGGGTGGGGGGGGGGCCTGTTGTCGGCCAGTAATCTCAAGATCAACAAGCAGGCTTTTTGAGTCCAGGGCTACGATTTCACCGTGGCACATCGGGGATCTGCAAAATGAAGAGCCAGAGTGGCATCAAGGGCCCAAATGGAAAACAGCTCATCATCGTGTTGGAGCGAGGGAGGCATGAGACTATGGCGACCGGGTGATATTGGACGGAACGGGGGGGGGGGGGGGAATTTAGTCATCTCAGATCCAGATCGTGTTACCGAACTCCAGCGGGATCGGAGTGCGAGCAAAGGGGCGGCCGGGGGATTAGGCGAGAAAATCTGTGCGGCTTGGTGAATTAGTGTCGGAAAAGACGGCAGGATGGCATGTGGGCGTCCTGGAGATGCTGAACTGGATTGCATGGATGCCTGTGTGGATGCACAAGTATCAAATGGATGGAAAAATAGAGCAGTAGGAATACACACACTTTTATTAGCGTGTTTTTTTAAAAGCCCCAGTGTGTAATTTTTCTGGTGGGCATCTGGTGGTAAAGTTGCAACCCGCAGCCAACTGAGCAACCGACAGGGGACACTTTAAGGTGGCGGAAACGCTAACTCCATTTCTGGTTCCCTGGCAGCAGCTGAAAATTGAACGTGAACGTCTTCTGCACCGTTTTGTGCAACAACCGTATTCAACATGACGTAGCAAACATGGCGACTGACGCGGAGGTCGGGTCCTCATCATGTTACCACATTTAAGTCATTCAGAGTTGATGAAAAAACATTGGTTCTTTGTTGCAGGTGATTATATGAACACATAGTTGTGGACAATATATTCAATTTCTGTGAATAAGTTCTTCTAAATATGACACGCTGCAGCTTTATAGAGACTATTGACAAATGAAAAAAAAGCAGGGTAAAGCAATATATAATCCTTGTCTTCGTGCATATAAAATGATAAGAAAAAATAAACCTGAAGGAAAATGTGATAAAACAAGCTGTGAATTGCCCCAAAGTGTCGAGACCTTTTTGTCTTGATTACACACAAAACTAATTTCCTCTGCCATTTTATTGATACAAAAAAATAATAACGTATTGAACGTTGAGTCACGAGCGTCACCTTCGGAAGTTATCGGATATTGGAGTGTCACCGGTAATTACTTGCATATTTACCAGGCTGTTTTATATGATAATAAGCACATGGAATCAATTTACGCATATGTTTATTGACTTTTTTTTTTTTTTTTTAAACAGCCTATTGATTTGTGCAGAAATAACTCGACGCCCAGTTGCCTAAAAGAGCTTCATTATCTAATTTGCTGTGTTTTAGCCTGACATGTGAAATGCCACTTTGCTTTGCTCACACATGACGAAGACGACGACACACTCGTGTTTATTTTGTTGATGGATGGCCGGCCGGCTATTGATTATTAGTGATTGGGTTGCGACAGATCCATTAGCACGAGGACGACATTCTGTTCACGGTTACACACACGACTAATTTGGCTTTAATCAGCCAATTTGTTCTCACTTATATGAGTTGATATCTTTGTTGCGATGATTGGATAGCAGAAACAGGATAGTTTTTTTTCTCTGTGACACTGATCTTTCGCGATAACATGACACATATACAGTGGTAAAGGGGAAACAGTATCTCCACCTTGTCGTCTTTCAAGCAACTGATCACACAAGTCTTGAATGGAAAAACTTTTTAGTTTTAGTTTTTTCTACCCACCAAAGGAGACTCAATAGAATCTGTGTACAAAATGGGTGAAGTACCTTTTTGTCACAACAAGGTGGCCCATTCTTTTTTTTCTATTCTTTGTCCAACCACTGCGTATCAGTGATGAGGTGTCGGATGCCGTTAAAAAAACTGCTGAAAAATGTTGATATTTTTGTTTTCATCATTCTGATGTCCTTGGGATAACTTTATTAGAAATAAAAAGAGCAATTCTTCCTCTCTTTAATTTCACCTTGACTACATGAATGGAAATATATGTAATAAAAATAAAATAAAAAGGCCAGCCGCCTTGCTTTGAGGTTTTCACCTGTCAAGAGTGAAATAGGATTACAAATAAAAAAAGACCTTGACATATGCGTTACATCGCCGCCATTCTCTTCACACTGCTGGATGGTGACCCCTGCTTTGTTTAAGAGAGTGGAAGTGACACCGCGTCTAATATTAAACTGGATTAACTACCGCTTCCCCGAACCACAGGCAGCGACACACACACGCACACACGCGCACACACACGCACACTGCGCTGTATGGGACTGTACATAACCAACGTGAGCGGCCTCTTTCAAAGCGGTCACAATCGAGGAATCAAGTCCCTCCTCATACTTTTTTTTGTGGCACTTATATGGTAATTTTCTGTAATTAAGAATCTAATCTACGCATACGCTTACCAGCGCTTTTAATAAACACGCGAGCGGCTGCTGACAAGAGGACAGGGAGCCGTTGGGCTACGTGCGCGTTATTGGATTCCTGCACGTAATAATAATTTTTTTTAAAAAAGGCCAAGAAGTAGAGGAGGAGGATGAAGAAGAAACTTACCACTGTCATCTGCCAAGTGGTTTCTTTCTCTCTTAACATTCAAAATATATACAACCTGTATCCATATGCAGGATGTTTTATGTTGATGGACATAAGCACTGAAACTGAAACGCCGGTCATAATTTGTGTAGATTGAGTGTAGTTGATTACATTTTTGACAAATCTCTGAGATGGAGAAAAATGGACCTCCAATTGTGTAGATAAATAAATAAGCAGTCTTGCTGACAGTCAGATTCTCCCCACATACAAAGGTCAGGCCTGCGTTTGCCACATTTGCTGATGCCAGATCATTGCCAAGAATCCAGAATCTTCATCATGGGGTCTGATTATATTCCGGGCTACTTCTTGCTTGATTTAGCAGAGTGACTCTGGTGAGGCGCAGGAGGGCATGTGCAATCTCTTTTGTCTGGATATAAAAGAATAAATATCCTGCTAAATCCAGAGTGCTCGCAGGGCCGGGCTAAAGCTGCCGCTCAGTATTCACCGCTGCGTCTCTCTTTGCTCTTTGGTTCCACCATCCTGGAACTTTCCTCCTCTTTGCCTCTCTCCGCGGTGAGATGGAGCGAAAGGGAGGGGAGGGGTGGGAGCAGGGGGAGCGGGGCGGCGGGTGGGGAGGAAAATGAATTGGGGAGGGGGGGGGGTTTGGCGTTTGATGTGTTGATCGGGAGAGGAGCAAGGACAGCAGCTGCACTCGCAAGCCCTCCCCGGGGAGGGCCAGCCTGATCGCTAAATGAAGACCTCTAGTGCTTTCTTGTTAGCCAAGACGGATCCTGCACCCAGATGAAGCGCAATTAGTCAACGGCGGCGGCTTTAGGTGTCCGCCGATCACAAGGCACAAGTCGCTGCTGCTCAGGGGCACGGCTATTGGCAGTCGGCGCCCCGGGCTGTGTCCTAGCCCCGCTGGCCTTTTCCGGGGGCCTCTTTACCACTACAGAGGAGCGAGCAGAGAGCCCGCGCCCGAGAGGGGCCCGCGGATATCCCTCGTCAAACGAGCCCTCGTGGCATTCGGGATACAGCTGTGCACATCTGATTAAGAGCGAGGCGGTGCACGGTCCAGTTTGGCTGAGAAGCGCTTTCTCTCAGATCTCGGCGGCTCTCTCATCTGACACACGGGGGGGGGGGGGAAAGGAAAAGGAAGAAGGGAGGGAGAAATTCTCAGCAGAGTTGCAGTTTGCCCATCAGTCGGCTGCTAAGTCCCTCGTGTCTGCGCGAGCGCACCGGCGTGCTGGCAGGAGGGGATTGATTGCCGGCTGCTCTCTATCGCGCGTTTAAGAGGAGCGCAATTTGCACTCGGGAGCACAGCTCGCTGGGAAACAAGCCACATCTTTGGCTGCGAGAGTGCCACTTCTACTTCGTTCCGTCTCTTCTCCAAATTTTTTCCGCCTCCCAAGGCCAAACAGAACCAGAGCCGGCCAATTTGAAACTACGACAAAAACACGTTGGCCTTTCTTTTTATTTTTTTGTTTTGTTTTGTTGTCGTCGTCGTCTCGCGTTCCACCGGTGCCCCTCCATCCGCCTCGACGCGTCCCCCTTCCCACCTTTTGGCGGCCAATGTCGCCGGAGCGATGCAACACTTGGGGGAAGTTTGTGCCGCCGCGTGATGAAGCGTTCTATTTATATTAAAATGAGGGCGCTCCTCCGGGAGATATAGAGGAGAATGGAACAACAAACATGGAGCTTTAGAGGCCGAGGGAAGTGTGTGTGCGTGCGTGCGCGTGTGCGCGTGTGCGTGTGTGTGTCCAGTGACAGCAAAATGGCAACTCCTCCATACAAAGTGGCCCTAAGGACCCCGGGAAGAGTTATAATGTGAAGGGTGGCATCTAGAAGGGCCTTGTGGGCGTAGTGCACATACACTCCGCTCTCCGCCATAAAACAACACCCACGGTGATAAAGTAAAAGCCCCTTAAATCCACACACCATCACACACTATCCCCTTAAATTGGTGTTGTTGTTGTGTTTTGTTTTTTTTTAACCGTTAATGCATTGACCAATAGTGTCGTGGCATCAGCTGACCTGTAATAGATTGTTGAAACTCCCCCTGTTTGTTGTAGCACTTGTCGAAGCCTGTATTTGTTAGTATATTGACGACTGTCAATCATGCCCCCCCCCCCCCCACCCCCCAAGACAAATGACACCTCCATCGCGTGGGTTTGAGAAACTCCTGCACATTGTCATCGTTAATTGTACGTCATAGTATAATTGTAGTTCATGTACATAGTACTTTGAGATTGCTTTTGGCAATGAAAAGTGCTCTATAAATTCAATTTATTATTATTATTATTATTATTATTATTATTATTATTATAATGGGTTCAGGTCAAAAATCCCTGATTTCAGCTTCTTAAATGTGAATATCTTCTGGTTTCTTTGCTCCTCTTAATATATATTAATAAATTTGGTGTGTGGGAAAAACCAAAAACTCATCTTTGGATTTGGGAAACACGATCTTCACAATTTTATGTCATTTAATGGATCAAACAACTAATCGGTTGATCCAGAAAACAATAGACAGATTGATCGATTATGAAAATAATTGTTAGTTGCAGCCCTAGTACATATTATTCAGTTTAATATGAATCACATTGTATGGAGTTATTTTTCTTAATTCGCCATTGCTTTGATGGATAGATTGATATAGATAGCACTCTGTTTTTATTCTTAACATTTTTATAAGTAGGCTATATGTCATTTGTTGCACATCAATGAAACAGGGGGCTGGTAAAAGACCATTTCTTACAACAAGTTGCTCTAATAACCTATATTATCGTGCAGCCATGGTAATAAAGGCCAGTGGGCAATAACAGCTGGGCTTTTCCTTCCCTCCTCTCCGGCGAGGAGTGGAGGAGAATGGACCCTGGCCCCCGCAGCCTGTCTAGTTAATTAAGCTCGGGGGTGAAGGTGTTATTTGTGGGAAAGAATCCAATTATTTTTTGCCTCTCCACTCCGGAAGAAGAGAGGGGTTTTGTGTGGTGATGATGATGAAGATGATGATGATACCACTCAGAGGCAAGATAGCCACTTCACGACTTAAGGAGTTCATTCCTTGTACCTCCCCACCCCCCAACCCCCTTCCCTTTCCTCCAGGATTAGCCAATTCCCGTATATGTAACCTTTTTTTTTTTCTTCTTTTTTTTTTGTGTGCCTTTTGCGGTGATATTTCATTTCGGCGAAGTGCACAAATAATGTGGTTGTTGCAGTTGCCGGGGTGTTTTATCGGCGCGGTTCCTGCAATTTCTGGTGGGAAATTCTGCAGATGAATAAAACAATCTGAAAGTAAAAAAAAGAAAGACAAAAAAAATACCTTTGTTAATTGTAGCTTCAAAGGCAAAAAGGGGCTTATACGAAACAAAAGGACCAATTAAAAAAAATCTCCGAAACCTTAATTACTATACTTTAACATCCAAAAATAGACATAGCCTCGCCGTAATGGCGGCCCGTGTTTGAACACCGATTTTTTTTTTTCTCTCTCGCATTTCTCCGTGCAATTAGCGGCCTTAGGTAGGGATCAGGGAACGCCAAGCCGAGAGAACCGACTCAAACAAATACAGCTGCTTTTCTCTCTCTCGCAGCACTACTTCAAACTGTACTTCAAAGCGGCGATTACTCATATTTTCTTCTTGAGATTAGATCCGACGCGTTGTGTCGCTTTGACTCACCAAACACAAGATACTGAAGCGGTAAACACACAAATCACTGCTCAGGCTAACAACATAGCTCTCGCTGTTTCCGCTGCTCATCCCAAACGGACCGAATTGATGCCGATGCTAGAAATATATATATATATATATATATAAAAAAAAAAACACTTCTCAGACGTAAGAACAGCGAAAGAGCTTATTTAACAATGTTTTCTATATTTTGGTGGGAACAGAGGTTAATTCTCTTCAGGGGTATTCACTATTTCCTCCCCCCTGCTGGTGGAATCCCCTCTGATACTGTGTCAGAAGAAGCGAATTATGTGCC